>NW_024080857.1:412791-433386 GCF_003009895.1 Hyaena hyaena
GAAAAAAAAAAAAGAAATAAATTCTCCTTGGAAAAGAAGCAAGTAAATGGACAAATTGATGAAGATAATTGAATACTTACTGTGTTCTGGGGGTTTACATGGATTATCATATTATATTTTCATAATAACCATTACAGCTGACATATTACTTTCATCATTTTACAGGGGAAGTCCAGTCAATTGCTCAGAGCCAGTAAATTGCAAATATGGTATAAAACTAAGTTTGTATAACTCAAAAGGCCAATATTTTTCCACAATGCTAGCATAGCCTCTAGTGTTAACAATTTAACTCTTTTGTGCACTAATCGTAAGCTATATTTTCACTTTCTATTAATTTTAAGATGGATGTTAAAATGTAGAGTGTATTAAGAGAATAATCAGAATTATAAGGAAGTCAAGAAAAAAATAAGGCTTAGCCCCAAATTAAAAAAAAATAGATGTATGAATACATGATAACTATTATCAATATGAAAGTTTTTATTTCTTCAGAAAGAATCCATACAGACTTTACTGGGAGGGTGCATATTTCATTTTAAAGGAAAATATGCTTCAGCGTTAGTTTAATAATAAAATGAACTTTTTTTTTCAAGTCTTGCTAGTGGCGTTATTTAAGTAGCGGCAAGATGTCTTCTCCAGGAGAAGTCTATCATTCTAAGAAGAAATAATTTCTGCAAACACATAGTGATATGAAATGCATTGAATATTTGGGAAATAGAAAATACTATTAGATAGCATGTCCTGGTAACAACGGAAATTGCTCAGGAATGTTGCTGTCACAATGAATGACTAAGAAATATATTGTAATTAAACCCTGTTATTATGAATTGTAGTCCTATTAGATTCACTAAGCAGTCACTAAATAGTAATTCAAGACAATTTTGTCAGTGACAAATTTGGTGATAGTTTTGAACATTTGGATAGTTAGAAACTTAAAATTAAGGACTAATATCAGCAAATCCCCTTGCAAAAGAAGAAAGGATGAAAAAAATACAATTAAAATTAAGCACTTATACTAAGTATTATGCTTGGTATATTTTATACCATTTATGAATTCTGTTTAAACAGTAAAAGTTAAGTCATAAATCTGGGAAAAATACATGCACTTACTAAAATAATTCTACCTCATAATTCTGTTTCTATCTTATTTCACTTCTGGCCCAGAGTCATACTTTGATTCATTGGTTGAGCCAAAATGGGTACCAAATAAAAATATTTTCTTAGAAAAACCACCCAAACTAAAAAGAAGCAATACTATTTAGCTCTTTTATTTTCAGTAACTCATTCCTTTAGCTCTGGACTCTCATCTCATGCTATCAAGGGATACAATCTTCTATATTTTTTTTCATAATTGGCCTTTAGTATAAATGAAGGCTCTGAAGGAAAGTTTTGATAAAGGATGCTGGGAAGAAAGTTGATGCTGCTGAATTGCTGAGTGGAAATTTATGGATGGAAAGAATGGACATGGGACAGAAGAGACCTGAGGAACACACATATAAATTGCCCTAAGTATTGGCCTTGAATATCTCATTTATTATTTTTCAATTATCTGTATGATATCTGAAATTACAAGCATATGTGTTAACACTATTTTTAAGGAAAATGTAAATATTGTAGTCCCTAATTTTTCTATGGGATGAATTGGGTATATGATTACAAGGTGTTTATGTATCATGCACTATTCTTATAAAAGATAAATTCGGTAATTAGAAGTTATATTTTTATGAGGTACTTTTTAAATGTTAATTTTTGACTAGTTTTATTTATAATTAACTGAAAAGCATCATAGTTCCCTTCTAAAACAAATACACATATTCAAGTAATCACAGTAGTTGATTGAGATTAATAGAGATCAAGCTGTGGTCTTTATTATGCATGTGATAGTTAATTTTAAGTGTCCCCTTAGCTAGGCTGTGATGTTCAGATATTTGGTCAAACATCAGTCTAGATGTTGTTGTGAAGGTGTTTTTTAATGTGATAAACATTCATATTAGTACACTTTCAGTAAAGCCAAACCTTCTATAATGTGGTTTGGTCTCAAGCATTCACTTGAAGGTCTTAAAAACAGAATGCTGAAGGGTTGGGAAGAGGAACAAAATGGATGAAAGGGAATGAGAGATACAGGCTTTCAGTTATGGAATGAATAAGTAGCTGGAATAAAAGGTGTTACAGCATAGGAAATATAGTCAATGGTATTAAATTAGCTTTGTATGGTGACAGATGGTAGCCGCACTTGTGGTATAGCTTGTGTGTAAAGACTTGTCAAATCATTACGTTATATACCTCACACTAATGTAACATTGTGTGTCAACTATACTCAAATTAAAACTTTTTAATGCTTATTTATTTTTGAGAGAAAGAGAGCATGATCAGAGGAGGTGCAGAGAGAGAGAGAGACACAGAATCTAAGCAGGCTCCAGGCTCTGAACATTCAGCACAGAGTCTGGGCTCAAACCCACAAACTGTGAGATCATGACTTGAGCCAAAGTCAGACACTTAACCAACTGAGCCTCCCAGATGCCCCAAAAGTATGTATTATTTTAAATGTACTTATTTAAATAAAAATAAGTCAAGCAAACAATAAAAATCTAAATTTCTGCTTAGAGGCCTAAAAGCAAACATAAAGTCCACTTTGCCATCCAAACCATTTATTTAGTACTATGCCCAGGAGATGTTCCTATTAGAAAGTTTTGGTGTATCTTTCAAAGAAAATGTATGTATACAGATGGTCCCCAACTTATGATGGTTCAACGTACAATCTTTAAACTTCCATTTAATAGCCAGTACTATGTTGTAGGACCCTCTCTCTGGATACCAGTAACCTCAGTGAGTCTCAGTTCCCAGTCAGCCATGGGATCACAAGGATAAAGAACTCATACACTCATGATCTTTCTGTATTCTCACAACTCTGTTTTTCAGTTTCAGTATTTGGGATTTTCAATATTTTATGATAAATTAAATTTTGTGTTAGATGAGTTTTCCCTGTTGTGGGCTAACGTAAGCATTCTGAGTATATTTAAGGTGCTAGGCTAAGTAATGATATGTGGTAGTTTGGGTGCATTAAATACATGTTCTACTTATAATATTTTCACCTTACAATGGGTTTATTGGGACATAACCCCATCAAACAATGTCACGTTACAATGATTGTTTTAAATGTCATATGGTTTCAGAGATATTATTAAAGTAAGTAATCTTTCCATGAGTCATGGGATGAGTATTCAAAATTGGCGTCAGCGACCCGATGGCAGAGCAGTAGGAATGAGATACCAGCCAATAAGCGCATCACGTTAACCTTCTAACTTTTTAAAAATTGTTCTAACTTAGTTAAATCTAACTTCTAAAGTAATTAAATTGTTGAGGAAGCTCTTTCCACAGGCTTTTCAGAAATAACTAAGTTGGGCAAGATTTGCAAAATAGCAAGATCTGCCTTAAGTCTTTCAAGGCACACAATTGGACAGTGGGTCAGAGCATCCATACTATTGGTTGCTGTTTTATTCCTGCTGTTATTGTGGTTATCACACTCACCTTTTCCAGCCAATATAAAAAGCCTATTTCAAATTAATCCCTTGGGCAGACAGTCATCTCCTTCCAGATGAGATCTCCAGACCCAAATCCTAGCTATGTACTGACAAATTGTGGATAAAGCTATTTTGTACATCAGGACTTTTCTTCACATGAAGGCTTTAAGGAAGGACTATTTTTAAACATTCTATCAAACATTTCAAAACCAAGTCCCAAAGTTACTCTCCCATCTCCAAAGATACTTACCGTATCAGTGATCTTTGTTCTGATAAGAAAATGGAATTTGTGTTGTTTTTCTCTACAAATGAGAACAAGCCAAATGTTACCTTAAAATTTTCTTACAGTAAAGAAAACAAAACGTTAGACAAAATATCATGTGTATAATAATGCATAGTGCCAAGGCTGAGATAGTTCTAACAAAGCCAAAGGGAGTCCCTAGCCTGTCCTCTCCTGGATGGAGACAGCTACAGGCAACTCACAGAGGAGCTGAGGAAATAGACCATTTTTGCCAATTTCCACTTTCCATGGTTCATTTCATTACTATCAGATTTAATGAAAGGATGTAAGTTACTCTCCAAATTGAGATTTAAACACAATAATTGTATCTTATATTAAAACCCTTGATAAGTTAAATATTAAACGTATAAACTTTTCTCTGCTTTCTCCAACATCTCCTTCCCTGAACATATATTAGTTTTATAATTAGAAATACTGACCGCCACACAAATGTTTTAAAGTGTTTATTTAGGGGTACCTGGGTGGCTCAGTCAGTTAAATGTCCAACTTCAGCTCAGGTCATCTCACAGTTTGTGCTGACACCTCAGAGCCTGGAGCCTGCTTTGGATTCTGTGTCTCTCTGTCTTTTTGCCCTCCCCCACTCTCGCTTTCTCTCCTTCTCTCTCAAAAATAAATAAACATTTAAAAATTTTTTAAAAATAAGTTTTTTTGAGTGATATGTCCATGGTTAATAAATAGTTTAAGAATGTTTAGTTTTGTCATGTAAACAGCTATAGGAATATCTAATAAGCAAAAACATATTTTGATTTTGATAATAAATTTAGTGCACATACTCCATAAGTATTACTGAAGGCAGGATAAGAAAATGTTCATTTTGTTTTTATTTTTAAAATGTTCAGATAATAAAAGTTATTACTTTAGAAGGCATACTACTGTTCCTTCTACTTCTCCTACAGCTGTGTATAAACTTGCTTACTTATGACTATTATGAATATTTTGCGGGAAAAAGCAATATTTAAAAAAATTCTTACAAGTTAAGAAAACTATTTTCAAATGCTTTTGAGTATAACTTACATACAGTGTTGCATTCGTTTCAGATTTGCAACGGAATGATTCAATAAATCTATATGTTATGCTATGCTCACCACAAGTGTAGCTACCATCTGTGATTATACACTATCAAATTACCATTGAATATATCCTCTATGCTGTACTTTTTATTCTTGTGATTTATTCACTCCATAAGTATAAGCCTGTAACTCCTACTTCCCTTCACCCATTTTGTCCATCTCCCTCCCCACTCCTTTCTGGAGACCATCAGTTTGGTCTCTATTTATAAGTCTGATTCTGTTTTTTGTTTGTTTATTCACTTGCTTTGGTTTTTAGATTCCACATATAAGTGAACCATATTGTATTTGTCTTTCTCAATCTGACTTATTATACATAGCATAATACCCTCTAGGCCCAACCATGTTGTCACAAGTGGCATGAGCTCATTTCTTATGGCTGCATAATATTCCATTATATACCACATCATCCTTATCTGTCTGTTGATGGACAATTAGGGTGTTTCCATATCTTGGATACTGTAAACAATGCTATAGTGAATATAGGGGTGTACATATCTTTCTGAATTAGTGTTTTCAGGATTTTATTTTTGGTTAAATACCCAGTAGTGGATTTACTGGATTGTATGTTATCTCTATTTTTAATTTTTTGAGGAAACCCTAGACTATTTTCCACAGTGGTTGAATTCGTTTGCATACCAACTAACAATGTATAAGGGTCCCCCATTTCTCCCCACCCTCATCAACGCTTGTTATATATCAGTATTAGGAATAAAATTAATATTAATCTTTGTGACTGGTGTGAAGTGGTATCTCATTGTGATTTTGATGTGCATTTCCCTGATGACTAGTGATGTTGAGCATTTTTCCATGTGTCTGTTAGTCATCTGTATATCTTCTTTGGAAAAATGTCTATTTAGGTCTTATTCCCATGTTTAATCACATGTTGTTTGTAGCATTGAGCTGTCCAAGTTCTTTATATATTTTGACTATTAACCCCTTATAGGATATATTATTTGCAAATGTCTCCTCTGGTTCAGTGGGCTGTTTGTTTTGTTTTGGTTTGCTTTGTTGGTGGATATTCCACACTCATAGATTGGAAGAATTAATATTGCTAAAATGTCTGTACTACTCAAACTATCTACAGATTTGATGTAATCTCTATCAAAATATCAACAACATTTTTCAGTAGACATAGAACAAATAATACTGAAATTTATATGGAACCACAAAAGATCCCAAATAACCAAAGGAATCTTGAGAAAGAAAAACAAAACTGGAGGCATCACAATTCCACTTCTTAAGATATACTACAAAACTGTAGTCATCAAAACAGTACGGTACTGGCACAAAAATAGACACACAGATGGATGGAACAAAATGGATAATAGAGAGCCCTGAAAGGAACCCACTTTATGACAAAAGAGGCAAGAATATACAATGAGGAAAAGAAAGTCTCTTCAATAAATTATGGTGTGAAAACTGGACAGCTACATGCAGAAGAATAAAACTGGACCACTTTCTAACATCATACACAAAAATAAGCTGAAAATAATTAGAGACCTAAATATGAGACCTGAAATCATAAATCCTAGGAGAAAATACAGGCAGTAATTTCTCTGGCATTGGCCATAGTAACATTTTTCTAGATATGTCCCCTGTGGCAAGGGAAACAAAAGCATAAATAAACCATTAGAACTACATCAAAATGAAAAGCTTTTTCACAGTGAAAAAAATTCCTTATCCAATTCTTATGTGTTCTTGAACTTTCTGAATGCTATGAATTTCTGTATAAAATTTAAGATAACAGATAAAATACATATTAATGGCACACTTTCCCTTTCCAAAGACTTTGTATCTGAAAGGAGAATATAAGACTTTCAAAGAAATGACATTTTACCAAAAAGCTTGATCTTTCATGACATGTCATCTAACTCTCATAGTGGGTGTAATTTACCAGATTGGTTTGAAGGCATTTCAGGAAACTACAGGAGCCATGGTCTGCATTACTGATAGATTTATCCAAGTACTTGATAGTCCATTAGGAGAATTATTCATCTGAAAGCAAGCAGACCAATATCCACACAGTGCTCCAAATACACAACCAATTTGAAAAGCAACCAGACAGCTCTTACTTACTTAGGATCTGCCTATGACCACATAAGTAATGCCTCAGCTTCTCACTTCTAACAAGATTATATTTGCTACTTAAAAAAATTGCTATTTTGTTTTTGTCTTTGAATAGATGAATGCCACATATCCTATAAGTTGGAAGGCAGCTAAGGAATATCCAATTCAATGAAAAAGGGTATGGAGGTCGGGAAGAAGAGCTCAATTACAAACAGGAATATTTGAACTAAAGAATCAAAATTCTTAGGTATTATTGTTATATGTCTTAAATTACAGTATTTTAATGTCTCTGTGCCTCCTTTTTTCCTGCTCTGTTATCCTCTAATGTCCCTTGTGATTTCATAGAGAAACTCAAACTTTCACTTTTCTAATGTCCCATCATCACATCCCATGATCAGGTGAAAAACACTTAAGGGTTTTCGTGAGTTATTTTGTGTTAAGTGCTTAAATATTTATTTAGGCGCAATGGTGACTAAATCATGAAGAAATGATGTAAATGCCACCAAATTTCATTTTTAGCTTTTGAACTCCAATTTTCAAAAGAATGTATAATTATTCATTTTATCTTGATGATCTAATTAACTTCCTTTGTTTGCAAATTAATAATTCCTAGCTCTATATCCTAAAAACTCATACTTCAGGCATTTATGGGCTCACTTCCCACATTTTCTCCTCAAGTAATTACAAATAGCTTGACTACTTACTTTCCTCAGAACCCTGGACCCCTGGGCTGCACAATTCCAGTAGATTCATTCATGTAACCTATGTGAATGATGCTGCCTGGCCTTTTACAAGGCACAGTTGTTCATGTGGACTACAATGGGAATTTGTCATCTGGAATTATGCAGTGCAGTAACATGGCGAGACCCATCACACTTTTTAAATTATCTGTTCCTTCGCTTTTGTTATATGTTCTGTGCCAGTAAGCCCATTCCTAACTTCCAGGCTACCTAAGTGAGATTAAACTCCCTTTGTATTTCAATACCTGATTTAAAGATGTCTGTGAGCCTACATGATGAATTTAAAGTTGGTATGTCCTCCTTTGTGTCCCCATGGACATTTGTTCTCATAAGAGGTCAGCATTCTCTCGATTGCCTTGTATGTGTATTTGCCTTTCCTGCTTGATAATTAGATATTTAAGGACAGGGATCATGATTTGTTAATCTTTGAATAAGTATGTCATAGCGCCTGCTACACAGTTGGGCTAGAAATTGCTAAACAAGTTTCAATAAGCTAACAATCTTCTATAACTCAGGAAAGTATTTCAAAAACCTATTACCTTTTAGAGTTAGAAACCAAATACCCCAAACTGCCTACCTAAAATTTTATTTTTAAAAATTATTCTAACTTTAGAAAAAGTCAAATTCCCTTTTATATGTTTTACTGAAATCACTTCTTGCACAGTGCCAAATAAAGAATTACCAGATTCATAAACAGTTTCCCTGAAGCAATGCCTTTCTATTTCCCTGCTTGATTATTCCTCCAGTGGTCACAGCAATACAAAACAAAACCTACAAAACTTACATGTTTCTCTTTTTCAGTAATCCTTTCAAAGCATAGGTCTGTGCCTTGTAATACAAATTAAAACCTATACCTGAGAAATTCAGAACATTACCTTGAAAACTCAAAAAACAAATTAAAAAATGTTACCTTCCACTAAGTATAGGTATTGGCTCCTGTTTTAAACATTCTCTATGATCAACATGCAGATACCACTATCCTACTTTACACAGGACTTTCACCAAGTTGAGAGCAAATAGATCAGGTAATGGGCCATTTTAAAAATAAATTATCCACCGCACGAGGCTTAGAGTAGCTCTAAGAAAAAAATATGCCAATACAAATAGCTAATGGATCTTTAATTATTAGGCATCCAGGAAAATCTTAGAAGACCATATAAGCACACTTGAGGTTGCTGGCTCCATAAAACTGATACATGGAGAAATGTATAAAATAAAGAGAAAGCCAGATCTGAGACACAGGTAGACAGGTTTTGTTTAACAGATATTTACTCAGAACCTATTATTTACAACAGCCTTCATTATAGAACTATAGCGAAGAAAATTAATCTGGAGAAATCGATCGGGGCTTGATTATAAGAGGAGCTTTATGTTACATGTAATTTTGTCCCATCTTTTTAACAGAAGTTGGCATTTATCTTATTCTAAGGAGCTGTCCATCAGGACTACCAGAGGTGCCCATGCTTCCTGACACGAGAACACTAAATCTGGCTATGCAATTCCAACTGTAGCTGCGTCATGTAACAGCATGTGACGGGAGTGCCAGGAGACCCCGATAGTTTGTGTACACTGTGAAAGCCAGTTTCAACATTTAGAAGCTGATCTAGCACAAGATCCTTCCCTAAAGACCCCTTCTAACATCTGAACATGCAGTTTTCTAGATACCTGCACCTTTTCACACTACAACACAAGCTTTCTGTCAAACACTGGTGTTAAATAATCAGCACCCTTCCCCAGCCAACACTTACTTATACGGAGGAACATGCCAGAGAATCTCCCAAAACTGATTAGTAGCCAAACCATTTACAAAGAAAACAGGGGATGTTAACCCTTAGAATTCATTACTTATCTCTTATGCTGAATAAGCATAACACATTACCTTGGGATTCAAATTTAAAGACACCATCACTAGCATACAGAAACCACTTGGGTTATAAGTTCAATTAAAAAATTAATAACGTTCTTAACAAAAACTATATTGCATTGCTTCAGGGTCTGTTTCTGCATACGCAAAACCAAAGTGGGGGGTTTTTCTTTGTTTTTCAAGAAAGTGTGAGCTAATTAGATTTAACTTTCTGAAGACGGTGAAAGTTTCACTTATTTAGATAGCGTGAACAAAAGTGGTGACAAAGCACCGGATACTGGTTACTCTCATAAGTTTGCATGACTGCTTAAACTTGCCATGTTTCAGAATCCCTCGTCACCTACTTTTGGAACAGGGCTAGGACTAGAGATGTAATTATCTTGATCTTCCTAGAAAATTTTCTTCCTCTTATGAGATTTTAATCTCCTATAGTAGCACTCTTAGAAATATAATGCAAGCTATAAATGCATTTTTAAATAGGCTAATAGCCAGATAAGAGTAGTAACAGATAAAAATTTGAAGTATATTTTATTTAACCCAATATACCCAAAATATTTTCATTTCAACAAACATTCATTGTTTAAAAAAAAATCACTAATGAGATGTTTTTCAATATTGCCTTTTTAAATTCTGGGGTCAATTTTATGTTAATGTCTAAATCCAGACTAGCCACATTTTAAGTGTTCAATAGCCACATGTGACTGGTGGCTACCATATTGGACAGCTCAGTCTTATGGGGTAGGCCTGTATCTGTGTCACTGGTTGGCACTATGTACTGGATAAGTTTGTGTGCATCTTGGGGCCTAAAAATAATATATTGTTATGATAAGAGATGTTTGTAAACTAATATATAATGTAGAAGCATGGGAATTTATCACATCATCCTACAGCGTTTGAAAGTATTGATTCACATTCCGACAGTAAGCAATTGACTCGTTACTTGTTTATGTTGCCAAAACTACTTCTTAACAGTTCAGAGAAAATGGTCCTCTCCCTGATGGCTAGAGCCCCTAAGGTGATGTTGACTATGCCTTGTGTCTAATACAATTCCTCTCAAAATGGCCACTTTAACTTCTGCTCACAGCTTCTCAATAGTGGGTCAGATCAGTTTCCTGGGGCCAAATGAGTTATCACAGGCTCTCCAGTCTTCCATTTCCCAAGAAACCCATCTATGTCCTACATGCACTGCTTGCTGTACCAGTGCCAGCAAGGGAGCCAAACTTAGAGTAGGCAGTTAATATTTTGAATGAATAAGTATTTTACTTTTCATAATTACATTTTTATACTCTCTATACAACACAATAATTATTTAAATTTTGAGAATTGAAATATTTTTAAATAGTATTTCACATAAATTGTTTGAAGTTTTTTGGGTATTTTTGCTATTTGTTTTTGTTTTGTTTTTGTTTTTAGAGAGAGAGCACAGGGGAGGAACAGAGGAAAAGGGAAAGGGAGGGAGAGAATCTTAAGAAGAGTCCACTACGTGGGGCTTGATATCATGACCATGAATGAGTTCATGACCTGAGCCGAAATTAAGAGCTGGATGCTTAACCTACTGAGCCACCTAGGTGCTCTAATGACTTTTTTCTTTAAATAGAGGCAGGTTTGTTATTTATTCTGTCTATAAAAGTAATGGAAATTTATTGTAAAAAATAAACCAAGCTATAAGGATTTCTATGAAATTTCTTGTAAATCCTGATAGCGAAAATTTCTGCAGTGGTTTATTTGAAATCCTTTCAAAATTATTTGTGATTCCTGTTTCTCACAAAAATCATATGATACATATTGTATAGCATATAATTTAATTTATTTATATATACTGGATATAATATCTACCTTGAAGTTTTATAAGATGTATAATATTGCATTTCATGTGTGTACAATTATAATCAACTAGTTCCTATTGGTGAATAATTTAAATTGTGTCATTGTTTTTCATTAAAATCTTACTGTAGGTGATACATTTTATATATAAATTGAAGTTTTTTTGCAATTATAAAACTCTTGTGACAAAAATGATCACATTGTATTTATTTATCCATTCCTTTTAAATATGTTGTTTAACAAAATACTAAGACAATACTTAGATTTTGTCATTCAAATGGCACGTTAAGAATATATGTTTATCCCTATTGACATCTTAGTCAACTAAGTCTTAAAATTAACAATTAAAAAAGAAAAAAAGTATGAAAAAATAAGCATTTGAGTAATATATGTAATATATAACAAATTGTATATTATATATAATAAATTTATATAATAAATAGTATAGGCTGGTCATGTCTCAATATGGGCACTTTAGGTCTATCTAATTCTTCTCACTCTATGACTTTAATATTCCATTCTATAAATCTAACCTATCTCTTAATAATTAACTTTGAAAATATTTCTATTTTATAATCTGTTAAAAGCCATAATATCTCAACTTAAATAACTGTAGGATATATACTTAGCAATACAATTGTTATATCAAAAACATAATACTTTTTCATTTCTTTTTTTAATGCTTTTTCATTTTTGATGTTTATTGCAGACATGTCTAAAAAATGTACTCATTTGCCAAAAACATGAGTGCCTATTTCTGTATACCTGAAAATTAAGAAAATATCAATTTTTAAAAATCTTTGCCATATATAGGTGGTAAATCATATCTCATTCTGACTTTGGGTAGCATTTCTGTATAGAGACTACTGTAATATATTTTATATTTTCCTTAGTTTTTAAATATTATATATACCAAATTTGTATTATTTAATTTTATAAATTCTTGGAGTTTAAATACTGATGTCATACTAAATTCTTCTGTGATTTGCTTTATTTGGGCAATATTTTGCTGGTGAAATTCAAACATGAAGTACACATCATGATAGTTCATTAATTTCCCTGTGTCATTCTGCCTCATTGTTGTGTAGACTACGTTTGACTTAATCCATTCCCTTGTTTTATATTTGGGTCCTTTCTAGTTTATTAGCTATAAGAGATAATTCTATTATCAAAATTACTTTGTTTTCTGGTGCAAGTATGTAAGTAATTTATCAAATAAATATATATTTAGGAGTAAATAACTGGGTCTTAATACAAACACATTTTTTAAATGTTTTATTTATTTCTAGGAGAGAGAGAGAGACATTGTGAGCAGGGGAGGGTCAGAGAGAGAGGGAGACACAATCAGAAGCAGGCTCCAGGCTCTGAGCTGGCTGTCAGCACAGAGCCCGACGCGGGGCTCAAACCCACGAACCGTGAGATCATGACCTAAGCGAAAGTCGGACGCTTAACCGATTAAGCCACCCAGGCGCCCCTATAAACACATTTTTAAAATGTGTAGATCATTCTTTTTTTTTTAATGTTTTTATTTATTTCTGAGAGAGAGAGATCGACAGCGTGAGCAGGGGAGGGTCAGAGAGAAAGGGAGACACAGAATCTGAAGCAGGCTCCAGGCTCTAAGCTGGCTGTCAGCACAGAGCCCGATGCGGGGCTCGAACCCACGAACCGTGAGATCATGACCTGAGCCAAAGTCGGACGCTTAACTGACTGAGTCACCCAGGTGCCCCAAAACGTGTAGATCATTCTAAGTTGTTTACAATTGGTTGAAAGGAATACAACTTAGTTGAAAGAAACAGCCATAACTATTTTCTTACTTTCCAGTTTTTTCCAATTAAGTGATTGGACTGGCTCATTACTACATTTTAAAAAAATATATTATTTAAATACAGTTGACATACAATGTTATATTAGTTTTAGGAATGCAACATAGTAATTTGAGCCTTCTGTACATTATAGAATACTCACCACAGTGAAAGCAATCATTATCTGTCACCATATAACATTATTACAATTATTATTGACTATATTTCCTATGCCATACTTTTCATTTTTGTGACTTATTTATTTAATAACTGGAAGTTAGTACTTATTAATACTTTTTACTTATTTCAGACATTTCTCACCCATTCCCCTCTGAAAACTATCAGTTTGTTCTCTGTATTTATGAATCTGTTTCTGGTTTGTTGTTGTTGTTTGTTCATTTGTTTTGTTTTTAAGAGTCCAAAAATAAGTGAAATCATGTGACATTTGTTTTTCTTTGTCAAACTTATTTCAGTTAGCATAATATCCTCTAGATCCATCCATGCTGTTGCAAATGGCAAGATTTCATTCCTTTTCATGGCTGTGTAGTATTCCATTGCATATTTATACCTTATCCATTCATCTATAGATGGGCATTTAGGTTGCGTCCATATTTTGGCTATTGTAAATAATGCTACAATGAACGTAGAGGTTCACATATCTTTTTTTAATGTTTTCATGCTTTATTTGGTTAAATAACCAATAGTAGAGTTACTAAATCATATAGTATTTCTATTTTTAATTTTTTTGAGAAACTTCCAGATAGTTTTCCACAGTGGCTCTACCAATTTACATTCCCACCAACAATGTCAAAGAGTTCCCTTTTCTCTATATCCTCAACACTTTTTTTTCTTATCTTTTCCATATTAGTCATTCTGACTTGTGTAAGGTGATAGTTCACTGTGATTTTGGTGTACATTTCCTTAATGATTAGTGATATTGAGCATCTGTTAGCTATCTTTGGATATGACTATTTAAGTCCTCTGTATGTATGTCTGAATCTCTTCTTTGGAACATGTCTATATAAGTTCTCTGCCTACCTTTACTCAGAATAATATTTTTTTTTCTTTTGGTGTTGAGTTGTATAAGTTCTTCACATATTTTGTATATTAACCCCAGTATCAGATAATTATTTGTTGGTAACTTCTCCTGTTCAATAAGTTGCATTTCCATTTTGTTGATAGAGTTCTTGGTTGTGCAAATGCTTTTTATTTTGTGTAGTCTCAATAGTTTATGTTTGCTTTTGTTTCACTTGACTTAGGAGATATATCTATAAATACATTGCTAAGGCCAGTGTCCAAGAGATTACTGCCTGTTTTCTTCTAGGTATTTAACAATATTTGTTAATGTTTATTCATTTTTGAGAGACAGATATGGAGTGTGAGCAGGGGAGGGGCAGAGAGGGAGACACAGAATCTGAAGCTGGCTCCAGGCTCTGAGCTGTCAGCACAGAGCCCTATACAGGGCTCAAACTCATAAACTGCGAGATGATTACCTGAGCCAAAGTTGGACACGTAACCAACTGAGCCACCTAGGCACCCCTTCTTCTAGGTATTTTATAGTTTTCGATCTCACATTTACATCTTTAATCTGCTTGGGGTTTGTTTTTGTGAATAGTGTAAGAAAGTGGTCCAGGTTCATTCTTTTGTATGTAACTGTCCAATTTTCTCAGCACCATTATTGAAGAAACTGTCTTTTCCCTGTTGTATATTCTTGCCTTCTTCATTGTAGATTAGTTGCACATATAAGCATAGGTTTATTTCTGAACTCTCTATTCTGTTCTATTGATCTATGTATCTTTTTCTGTGCTAGTATCATACTGTTTTGAATACTATAGCTTTGTAGCGTATCTTAAAAAGTAGAATTGTGACACCTCCAGCTTTGTATTTCTTTCTCAAGATTGCTTTATTTCTTTTGTGATCCCCTACAAATTTTAGGATTATTTGTGCTAACTCTGTGAAAAATCTTGGTATTTTCAAAGGAATTGCATTGAATCTGTAGATTGCTTTTGGTGGCATGGACATTTTAACAATATTAATTCCTCCAATCCATGAGCATGACTTGAAATCACATCACATCACACCATGGCCTTTGCAATGTCCAATGAAAAGGGAACTCCTTTAATTTTATATACCCAATATTAGATTTGATGGATCCTTGTGAAGTTATACTTATGATCATGGACACATTCTATTTTCTTGTATGATTTTAGAAAAAAGTTTATAATGTACATAGAACATTACTATGTGGACTTCTAAACTGTGGTGTACAATGAAGGATACTTGCTTATAGAATATTTTTGTTAAGTATTAGAAATAAGAATATGGAGCCTAAATACTTCATTATAACTAAAGACCTCTGTGATATTTCTTTTTTTAATTTACTGGGAAATTCAAGTGAGAATAAATTATCTTAATGCAGTAGCAATGAAAGAAATCTTTTTCAATTAATCATATATGATGATAAAAAGCTGAAACGAACTCTCTATTTTGTTTAATTTTATATAAGTGATTAAGATTAATACACTCAAAATTCTTTCTTCTTCATTTAGTAACAACTCAGGAAAGTCACTATGCATGTTGTTAAATGTGCCATTAGATATAGAGGATATACCACAGAGATGAATCAGTGATGCTGCTTCTCTGGGGATGTTCCTTGTTTTTATCTAATGTGATTTGTCATCTGTAACATTGAGTTACTTTTCCTTGCTAGAGTCTATTGTCAGACATGAAAAATTACTTAAAAGATAAATGGTTTGCTAATTTCTTATTAGGTAAATCCCAGGGGACACAATTATTCACTGAAGTTAGACTTTAACAGTAATAAAAAAGATTCCTCAAGATTTCTTCACAAGTTCATCAAAACCAGAGTGCTAAAACATAGCATCTCACACAACAGTAGTGAACACTAGTGAACAATAGAGTATCACTGCTCAGTAGTCCATGAAGGAAGAGTTTTATTTCACTGGCACCAGAAAGCTCTGAAATGAAATGACTCTGTGCCATAGTAATTTCTTGGCACAGGGCAGTAGTCCCTTGCCATCTGTACAGAAAGCCAACACTATATAAATCAGGCATCACAAATTCAAATGCCTGTGGGTCTTGGCCTATAATATAAATGAGAAAGCATCCAAGTGTGAGACATAGGAGGCATCTGAACCTATTGCACACTTCTGAATGCCCTGTTTGAAGGAACTGCCACTGTTCTGCCTGAGCAGATGGTTACCTTGCAGAAATGTGGGTCTAGTGTTGTCAGACCTTGTCAATTTTCAAGAAAAGTTGCCAACCTGAACTTTTAATAAAATGTTTAACTTTGAAAATGTTCTGCTGAACAAATAGACATCTTTAGGCTGTATGATATTTATACATATATATATACTGTATAATACTGTATATATATATAATACTAGTTATACTATACATATATTTAAAAATTTTTAACGTTCATTAATTTTTGAGAGGCAGAGAGAGACAGAGCATAAGCTGAGGGGAAGGGCAGAGAGAGAGACACACACAGAGAATCTGAAGCAGGTTCTAGACTCTGAGCTGTCAGTACAGAGCCCCATGCAGGCTTGAGCCCACGAACTGTGAAATCATGACCTGAGCCGAAGTCAAATGTTTATATATATATATGTATATAGCCCCTTTCCTTGACTAGAAGACTCTGGACCAAGCATTTTGGTTAGTTTAATGTTTACTCTTCACTGCTATGCATGGAGTCAGCAAAGTAGGGACTAAAAAATGTTGCTAAATAGGTTTATATCTATAAAACTTACGTGATATTTATTTTTCATTGTGGAGAAAGAAAAATATGTATTGAGAAAGTCAAAAGGCTACAAATACTGAAAATTTGGTGCATTTATCTTAGATAATTGAGTTATTTATTAGAGAATATTGGGGGACATTCTTCAGTTTATGCATGTCTTGTGCAGATTCTATCATGTTACTGCAAATCTCTTTATTTTGAGATATTTTCAAGAATGTTTGTATAGCAAACAGTTTGGAAGATAGAGATAGTCTCTCCTTCTGGTCAAAGGGCGAATGTTTACTGTGCAGTATAATAAAGATAATGCTTCCCTTTAAGGCAAAGTGCACAGAGGTTACTGCCCACTATAAAAGTTTTGGGTCCCCTAAATTTGGGCTTCTCATCTTTTAACACACTCATTGTGTGTTCATGTATTACTTGGTCCACTTTTCCCTTCATGTATTATTAAAATGAAAAAAATAAATTAAAGTAGAAGTGCTAAGTTTTGCTTGGGAGGTGTCTAAGTGTACCTTTACCCAGTAATACAGACTCCAAGTTTCTCAGAGGAAGTGAATTTTAAACTGTGTTTTGAAAGATAACTGATTTTTTTAGTAAGTAGAGACAGAAGGAGAGTGTAGAAGAGGATACAGGCTGTGGAAATAGATAAGTCACTTGGTAAGAAAAGCTATGACATGCTAAGGGATATGCAAGTCTTTACTGTATCTAGAACATAGTTTAGATGTGAAAGGATAAAAAATGTGGAAAAATAAGCAGGGTAAAATCATGAATGACACATTTCATTCTAAGGATTTGAGCTTTGCTTTAATACAGTAGGAACCAATAAGAATTAAGAAAATATATTAATTTAACATTACACTAATATGTATTTTGTTCCAGGCAGAATGCCGATTTCTTTTTCTTTATATGAGTGGCCCTTTACCCAGAAACATATACTTTAATAAAAATTACAAGCAAGTTTTCTGAATCTTCTTGAGACCTAGTCTAGGCAAGGTATAGTGAATTCTGATAGCAAAGGAGAATGAGAAATTTGCTTGCAATTGTCTTCGGAAGCTGATTCATTCAGGTATGGGCAGACAAGGTACAATTCTTTAGATTTCTAATAATACAGCAATACCACTCTCTTGGGATGGGAGTAGGGGTGTAAGCTCAAGAGCAGAGTCTAATTGCTTCATACAGTTAAAGAGTCAGTTCCTCCTTTCTATAGGGTTATCTGAGTGCATTTATGACTCCTCTGTTGAAGTGGCCAGGAAAAAAAAAGAGTTCCTTTGGAGTTCCTTTACCCAAGCACATCAAGTGTAAGCCAGACATTCAGGGTCTGAGGTTCTTCCAGGAAAGAAGAAGAAAAGAAAATGAAAGAAAAGAAGAGAAGGGAAGGGAAGGGAAGGGAAGGGAAGGGAAGGGAAGGAAAGAGAAGAGAGAGAAGAGGAGAGGAGAGGAGAGGAGAGGAGAGGAGAGGAGAGGAGAAGGGAAGGGAAGGGAAGGGAAGGGAAGGGAAGGGAAGGGAAGGGAAGGGAAGGGAAGAGAAGAGGGGAAAAAAAGGAAAGAAAGGGAACTCACTCATTCTTTAAAGTACATCCTTAGAAAAATAGTAGTTACTATTTTAAAGTACATCGAATGGTCCAGATACTGGTATAAGAGTTTCACATGTATTAAATTTAATTATCAAAATGACCCAACAATGTAGCTATGGTTTTTGTTTTGTTTTGTTTTGTGTTACTTCTTTGTTTACAAATGAGGACACTGAGATACTGGCTTTAACTTCTTAAAGGGACAAAATCAATATTCGCAAAGAGACACTCTGCCTCCATAGACCATACTCTTTTTTTAATTTTTATTTTTGAGACAGAGAGAGAGAGAGAGAGAGCTCAGTTAGGGGAATAGAAGATCTGAAGTGGGATCTACAATGACAGCAGCAAGAATGATGTGAGACTTGAACTCACAAACTATGAGATTGAGATCATGACCTAAGCCAAAATCTGATGCTCAATCAACTGAACCACCCAGGCACTCCTAGAGGCTTTAATCTTAAAAGTAGTTACATACTTACACAGAGGACAATTGATCAATTGGGATTTCAAAAACAGACTTAATACCTATATTACAATCAAGTTGATCAGCTACTTTATTTCTAAAGTCTACAGTCTTTTACTCCTGTAAGACAGAACATAAGAACATAAGAAATAAAAAACATTATTTGAAAAAAAATCATTTGAAAGTGGATTTTAGTTGGGTAATGTACGGAGACCTCATTACCAGGATGAGTGGGGATATAGTGAGCTATTTGATTTGGGGAAGATGTCCCAGCTGTACTGTGGAAGAAGGTTTGATAGGGCTGCACAATATTGTAGATACAAGGAGATAGTATGGTGCCAACTGAGCAAAAAGAATGTACATTTTAAAAAGTTAGTGCTAATAAAAACAGAGAAGGAAATATTATAATTGGCATTTTGGAGATAAAGCCAGAAGACTTAGTGATCCATTAAGTAATCAAGTTATAACTAAGGGAGTAGGTTGATTGTAAAATGACCGAAGACTTCAATTGCAGTTACTCAAAAGACAGAGCAATCTTTAAGGACAAAGTTTTAGGTATGCTGTATTCTGTAGCTCACTGGAATCCAAGGTCCAGGAGGTAGTTTTTAAAAATGTGTCGAGTTAGGAGTCAAGTCTAGGACAGGTCTGGAGTGCATAGTTGCAAGCCTGTCCTGAATAAGAGCCACATGAATGGAAAGATTATATAACAAGAGAGTGTGACATGAAGCAAATAGTACTCAGGAGCCCTGAGAAATATCAAGTGGCCAGAGAAAGATGGAGGATAATCATTTATAGAGAAGGGGATGAAAAGAGCATAGTCTCATTGAAAATGGAGGTGGCGGAACGCCTGGGTGGCTTAGTCGGTTAAGCATCCGACTTTCGCTTAGGTCAAGATCTCGCGGTTCGTGGGTTCGAGCCCTGCGTCGGGCTCTGTGCTGACTGCCAGCTCAGAGCCTGGAGCCTATTTCGGAGTCTGTATCTCCCTCTCTCTCTGACCCTCCCCTGCTCATGCTGTCTCTCTCTCTCTCTCCTAGAAATAAATAAAAATATTTAAAAAAAAAAGAATGAAAATGGAGGTGGCTCAGTGACAAGAGTTTGAATCTAATAGATAAAAGGCAACCCTTCTCTACAAATTATGTCAAATAAAGGATTTTTAGTAATCTTAGCAAGAATCATTTTAAAGGAATAGTGGGAGATGAACTTAATTTGCATAACTATGATTAAGACAGTAAGAAGAAATTAAATTACTTTTTCAAGAAATAAAGCTATAAAGTGAGGTAGAGAGGTAGACAGCTGGTAGAAAACAAGGTCAGGGGGGATATTATGTTAGTTTTATAGACAAATATGTCTCTAAAATTTTCAGAGAAGGAAAGGAAATAGTGTAAAACGTTAGTTTCACGTTAGAAATAGGCGACAATCTTTGAAGCACAAAGAAGTCCGAGGAGACAATTAGAACATTAATATTCTTTTTTTTTTTTTTTTTTACAAATAGTTTATTTTCAAATTGGTTTCCATGTAACACCCAGTGCTCATCCCCACAAGTGCCCTCCTCCATGCCCGTCTCCCCCCGACACCCCACATCCATCAGTCCTCAGTTTGTTTCTCAGCATTCAAG
>NW_024080857.1:437284-593477 GCF_003009895.1 Hyaena hyaena
TTTCTTGTAGGGCTGGCTTCGTGGTGACAAATTCTTTCAATTTCTGTTTATTTGGAAAGGTTTTTATCTCTCCTTCTATTTTGAATGACAGGCTTGCTGGATAAAGGATTCTTGGCTGCATGTTTTTACTGTTCGTCACATTGAAGATCCCCTGCCATTCCTTTCTGGCCTGCCACGTTTCAGTAGATAGGTCTGTCACCACTCTGATAGGTTTCCCTTTGTATGTGTGGGCCCTTTTCTCCCTAGCTGCTTTCAAAATTCTCTCCCTGTCTTTATATTTTGCCAGTTTCACTATGATATGCCCTGCAGAAAATCAATTCAAGTTACTTCTGAGGGGAGTCCTCTGAGCCTCTTGTATTTCGACATTTACTTCTTTCCCCAGGTCGGGGAAGTTCTCTGCTATAATTTGTTCCAGGACCTTTCCCTCTCTCTTCCTCTTCTGGGATTCCTATGATAGGGATATTGTTGCATTTGACTGTATCACTGAGCTCTCGAACTCTTCTTTCCTGTTCCTGGATCAGTTTGTCTCTTTTTTTGTCAGCTTCTTGATTTTCTATAATGGTGTCTTGTAAATCACTTATTCTCCTTTCTGCCTCTTCAATCCGTGCATTGGAGGCCTCTAATTTATTATGTATCTCATTTATCGCATTTTAAAATTCTTCATGCCTATTTTTATTTTCCATTCTGTCTGTAGCCATAGTTTCTTTGATGTCCCCTATGCTTTTTTCAAGCCCAGCTACTAATTTTACCATTATTATTCTAAAATCTTGTTCAGTTATGCTGTTTATATCTGTTTTGAGCAGTTCATTAGCTGTCATTTCTTCTTGGAATTTCTTTGGAGGAGAGCTCTTTCGTTTTGTCACTTTAGTTAGCTTTCTGGCTCTTGTTGGTTTTAAAGACCTGTTAGGCTCTCTGTATGTAGGAGCACTGCTATATCCAAGAAGACTCTTTGACTGTCCAGGGCCTATCCTTTCAGAGAGTGTTTTTTGAATGGTATCTCTTGGTCTCTCATGTTGGGACCTTGGTTATTTTATTTTCCTATTCATAGTGATATTTGGGAATCTCCACCTTGTGTATTCTGGCTTGTTTCTTGTGGTAGCCCTGGAAAAGAAAACAGACAGAAAAACACACAGGGAGCAGGAGCACACAAACACACAGGCTAATTGAACTAACATGCAAAGCGAGAGGGAACGAAAAAGTTAGGAGAAAAGATGGAGGAGGGAGGGCAAATAATAGAGAGTGTAAGATACATAAAAGGGTCAAAAAGGAGAAAAGAAAAGGAAAAAAGAAGAAAACCGATGGACAAAGAATGGTTTAAAACACATAACCGGATTTCCCAGCTACAGTTAAATAGCCATGTGTATGCGGTGCTGGTTGAAGAGCATAGAGAAAGAGAGAGAAGACAGGGCGGGGATGAGGCAAAATTGGAAATAGAATGAACAGGCAGAAGGGATAAGAAACTTTTTTCAAAGAGCTAAAGGGTGGAGTATGGGTGGATAGGTGAGAGAAGGATGCTGGTATTATCCAGAGAAACTATATAGTCTAATTACTCCTGAGAGAAAGAGATTAAAATCTCGGTAGGTGTAGAATTTACATCTACAGAATGGACTAATTGTTATTGTTTAAGCAAAGTGGTGACGAGCTAATCTGGTCAGTGTTCTGGGAAAAAAAAGAAAAGAGAAAAAAAAAAAGAACGAAAAGAATAAGGGAGGAGGGCAGCTCTCAGGCAGGGATGGGCGTGGCGTGATCCAATGCCTCAGGCGGGAGCTCTGCCTTGGCGGTTGTGGGGAGGAGAGTGGTGGCGCTCCAGTCCCTTCTTGAACCAAGCGCTGCACCTCGCTTTTTTGGGCGTGTAAACGCCCCGTACCGGTGGTGCAGACAAAGTTGGTTGCGCTCTGCAACCCAGGCCAGTCCCAATCTCCAAATCCCAGTCCGCGCGCCCCGCTGAAACTGCCTTAGACACAAATTCCCAGGCAACCCCCTCGCGGCAATTCCATGCCTCCTGCCTAGCGCTTGGGGTGGAGTCAGAATCGCTGCTTCCTTCTCTGGGTCAGGCTGGGGAGCATGGGCGGGGGCTTGCCTGCAGGGTGCGTGGAGCCTGCTGGAGTGAGGAAAACCCGGTCCCTCTGTGTCTCATCACCTGAAACATGAACTCACAGGCAAATCTCCCAGTTTTTAGCTCTTTGCCTTCCCTCTAGAGTTCCAGCCACCCAGGAGCGCAGATGCCTGGTGTCCACGCGCAGCTCTTTCAGGGGCCCAAGCCGCCCGGGAGGTCAATGGTGGCAGGCGCGCCGCTACTCTAGAAGTGCAGCCGCCAGGAGCCAGAACAAAGAAGCAGTCTGTGCGCTCAGCCCCTCCGGGACCAGTTGGCGCAACGGGACCTGGTGTGCAGGTATTTGGCGTGCAGGGTGTTTCTATGCCCGAGCGGAGGTTTATGCCCCGAGCAGAGGTTTTTCTGTTTCGGACTCTCTCTTTTTCCCTTCTCACTCCCCACAGAGGGGGATCGCCTCCGACCCTGGAGTCTCCGATCCCTGCCCGATTTTATCTTCCCCAGTTCTCACTCCCGTTAGAAGGCTTTCTCAGTGGATTCTGCATCCTTTTTCTCCCAGTCTCTCAGGTTTCGTAAGCTTTCCAATGGCTTCAGATCTTTTCTGTGTGATGTATGGGCGCGAGTGCAAGTACGGAACTCCTTACTTCTCTGCCATCTTGCCCCTCTTCACTAATATTCTATTTTTAAAAGACTGTTTATAAATTATACTTTTAGTTTAAAGATGGGAAAATAGTGTGGAACACAAATCCCTAACTAAAGAACACACCAAAAAAGGAGGAAAAAGGGGGCACCTGGGTGGCTCAGTCAGTTAAGCGTCCGACTTCAGCTCAGGTCATGATCTCACGGTTCCTGGGTTCAAGCCCCGCGTCGGGCTATGGGCTGATAGCTAGCTCAGAGCCTGGAGCCTGTTTCAGATTCTGTGTCTCCCCCTGACCCTCCCCTGTTCACACTGTTTCTCTCTCTCTCTCTCTCTCTCTCTCTCAGAAATAAATTTTAAAAAAGGAGGAAAAAGAAGCCAAGTTTGACTTAAATCATCAAGCTTTGTTTTTCCTTTGTACAATGTGGCTTCAATAAAAAGATAAGATTGCATGAATCAAGATTCCTATACCGATATATCTGCACACTCACAAATCACACTGCCAATATAAAAGTTCACCTCAATAAAGGGTATTTTGTTCAAGCCATACTTCAAGAGGAATTAATTGTCAGCCCATTCCCAAGTTTTTTTGTAGTCCAGTATGTGTTAAATTTTCAATCAAATATACTCACACTCAAATTTAAGCCTTTAGTATTTGAATATACTTAAGATAGTTTCCATCTGTGGACTCAAAAAAAAAAAGATTTTTCAGTGATCACCCTTTTTTAGTTCATTTACAGTAGAGATGTTTTTATTATATCATGGTAATTCACCCAACAACAAAGAATATATGTAGATGTGTACAATACTACACTGAGAAATGTAAGGAGCATAAAGAGAATAATACAATACCCTCCCCTCAAGTGGCTTGCAAACTACTTTGAAAAAAATTAGCCTTGGCCTTTGTAGGACATTCTTTTCATCCTGTTTTGTTTGCAAATAAGTTTATCTGGGTGACTTACTCACTGCCAGGTGTAAGCACTGCTGATGGATTTGCATTGATTTATTTAAAGCACCTTTCCTTGTGATCAGATGCAGATGTTTACAAGGAGGCTAGCTGAGATGAAAATCTATTTGTAGCCATGGAACAAAGTGAAGGAAGCCCACATCCATGACTTTGACCTTATTAGCATGATATTCCAAGCAACTCCTCTAACCAGCTACGAAGAAGATATTTTTATTTATGCATATCTATAAAGACAGTATTTAATACAACATGTCTTATTCATACACTCAGAATGTCTTGTGAAGATATTTGCATTTCCTAAGATACATGAATCTATTCATTTTTTTCTGAATTGATAAGAAGAGCATCCCTCTTAACTTTCTACCTAATTAATTAGAGTGCTAATGTAAATAAAGTACAGGGTTGAAATAGAATTGTAATCTATGCTCTTTGTATGGATAAAATTTTATCTCTATTACAAAATTCAAACACCAGATTTCTTGTGAATTATTTAAATCAACTGATCAGTACAAGAGTCAGAGTTTCAGAGTCTGTGAAGCCCAAACACCAGAGTAATAGATGACACCAACCACTGTCAAGGAGCAGAATGAGTTCCTTCTTGAAGCTCTCCTATCACTTGGTTTACATCTATGCCAGCAACATTTTCATGTTGTGTTATAATTTATCTGCTTACATTTTGCTTCATCAAGGCATGAATCCCTGAAGAGTAGTATCATATATTTCTCATCATGATATTTCTGTGATTAAACAATGTTCCTGCACATAGTGCATTTTCAAATAATATTTATTTTCTAATTCAGTGGATTCAATTTTTATTCTTCCTCTTTATTCTAACTATCTTCACCTTCAATTAGGATATACAGGTATTAAATAATCTTATATTTATAGAAATTAATATGAAAATGTGTGTACATATAGTAAAGATATATTTATAGGACCAGTTTCAATTATTAACCTGGTCTTATATAGAAATTAATAGTTGTTTAGAGGTTACTCCAGTATATTGGGTTTTTTTTCATGT
Organism: Hyaena hyaena; assembly: GCF_003009895.1. Lineage (NCBI taxonomy): Eukaryota > Metazoa > Chordata > Mammalia > Carnivora > Hyaenidae > Hyaena > Hyaena hyaena. The sequence goes on from NW_024080857.1 coordinate 441,960, forward strand.
TAAGATATCTAAGAACAGGTATTCTGTTTGTTGTACCAGTGGATAAAATTGTTTATTGTCTATTGCTGTCCCCAGAATATAACAAATTGATAACTGAATACTTATCAGTCCTATATTTTTCCTTCCATTGAAGGATTAAGAAGTCTTACTAAGGTGCCCTTGTTAAGATGTTTCCAATTGTTGCTTTTGTTTCTTTTTGTTATTATTGACATTCACCTAACCAATTTGTAAAAGGAAAAGAAATACACTTCCGTCTTACTCTAGTGATTAGAGACATGGGAAGCGGACAAAGGATATTTGATTTAATTTTGGCTAGAATCTAAGGACTACTCTTTCCTAAAGACCGTAAAATCAACTATCATAATAAGATTCTCATATTGCCATAAAACAAGTCAGAGTAATTCCATTTTGTGCCACAAATGACAGAAGACTTATTAGATTTATTTTCATTTTTTATGCACATAAGATCCCTGTACTTTTAGCATACAAAAGACTAAAAATGAGTCATGACACTGAAGGCAAAAGAAAAAAAAAAAAATCAGAACAATTATTTGCATCTCCATGCTTGGTCTTACAGGGTCCCTGCAATGGATAAAGAAATTAAACTAATTCTCTAAATAAGCACACTTGTCAAAGAAGTCAATTCGCTCTGCTCCCGGCCCAATTATCTAGTGTTGGCTTTCAAAAGCTGATGATCAGCTAATTAAATTGCCCTTGAAAGATCAACGAGAAAACAGCTTCCACCACATTTACTCACCTCTTTTTCAGTAACAGTAATGCCTTATGACCTAATTGTCAACATCATTGATGTAATGGAAAGATCAGAGAAAATCTGTAAAAAGGTCTCCACTCAAAGTTCATTACTATAGATTTTTCTCTTTTTTTACCCTCCTGAAGTAAAGAGAAGAATCATTTCGTTAGACTCACAAAGTGAGCCTAGGGCCAACAGAAGAGGGCTTACAGAAGGAAAGGAGCCATCCTAATTGAAATCCATTTTTGACCTGTAGGTGGGAAATAATAGAATACTGTTCACATATCTTCTTTTTGGAAATCAATGGGAAGTGAAAGATAGAAGAGTTATTTTTTTCCCTTCTACATAGTAATTATAGTGCACTAATCATTATTTCAACACTCTACTTGAATCAAAAAGACTGAGTAATTAGGAATCTATGATTCTTAATACTATAAATCCTTTACTTTTGGTTGCTTTATTTCTGTTTACTTTTAGGTATTGTCATCATCATCATTATCATCATAATCATCAATCCAAAGTATAATATTTATTTTGTATTTATGTGCCAAATTATGTATGCTAAATTATTTAAATACATGATCTGACTTGGTCCTTACTTTACCACTGTTTTCTCCATTCTACGCCCGAACAAACACACCTTTGAAAAATAAGTCATCAATCTAGAAAATGGTAGAACATGACCTTGAACTCAGATCTGTTCAAGATCTTGCTCTTAACCATGTTGCTATAAAATAGTATAAATGTCTAGGCTATATCATGAGAGAAGGAAGGAAGTTGTAATTACACAGCCAGAAATACAGTGTCTTCATAAATAAGAACTTACCTGTAATGAAAGGAGAAATAATCAAAATCCATTCTGTCTGTCTTTGTTTTAGCCTGTGTAATGGTGATATGCACTGTCACTTTTGGCCATTTCTAATGAGAAGTTAAAATGATCTGCAATAGTAAGAAGTCACTGGTTAACACAGATTTCTTTTAACTACAGAAAATAGAACTCTCCAATACTTTGCACTATTATAATGTGTATCCATATGTTATTTTAAAGAGCTTTAAAGGATAAAAACTGATCTGCTAGGGAAAAGTATATAAAGATTGCTGAACAGAACACACGTGCCTTGACTCTAGAAGAGAGCATTTCCCAAGATATGTTTCTGCTTTTTAGCTAAGTGCTAAATATTCTCTCTATATTCCTCCTAAAAAGGGAGATTTAAAGCAGTAATTAATGTCTATTCTAGATCACATAGTGTAGTCTATAGCTCCCAGGTGATAGCTAGAATGTGCAAAATTTATTTCTGCAGACCCAGAAAACACTGAAAATACACTGATGACTGCAAATGTGTTTAGAGGAATGTGGCTCATTGTTTAGATTAGAGTAGAAGGAGAAGTGTAGGAATATCTGGGATGACCTTTTCCATGGAAAAGTTATGTTCTTTCTAGAGTGGAGCTGGGATAATTTTCAATAACCAGGAACTCCAATGAAAGTTATTAAATCTAACAGAGAAGTCACTATGCGAAACAACATTCATGTGGCATTTAGTTCATTTGCATTTATAACAGTTGAGTTATAATTATTTATGATACTCTCCATAATGTAGTAATATAGGTTCATCATAGTATTATGTGAATTGAATGAACTCTCAAAACCAGGAGTAGTTTATTTAATAATTATATCTGGAATTGAGTAAGAATCTACTAGCAAAGAATCAAGCACTTCACATACATTTCACATGCACTATTTGGCAACAGCTTCCACATATGTGCGCACACACACACATTCTCTCTCTCTCAAACTCCCTCATATGTACACACTCATAGTTTAAAATAAAAAATGCATATATAATTTCCATGCTTCAGATTAAGATATTAAAACAAAGAAATGTAAATAAACAGATTGCCATCTGGTTACAGAGTCAGTACTATTACCCTAGGTATGCCCTGTTCTTTGGTCTATATGATAAACTACATTTTTTCTTTTATTGGTTTCAACTATCAAATCTTTCAAAAAAGCAACAATAAATATAAATGTTTAAATGAGAGTAGTGTCATTTTGTTTAGAAGAGTGAAAGTAGAGAGGTTTTATCATGCAGACTTACAAAGAGACAGACTTGAAACTTAACAGGAAGTTAGTGAAGAGCTCTGTTTTTTAGATAAATTTATACCAAAAGAGTATACAGAAAAGGATGCAGAAGTGTTCTCAATATAGGCAGGATATTTTCCTTTTTGTTATTTCCATCTTTGACAATTCTTAGTGTTTCTAAAATCTCAGATGTAGAAAATTAGAGTTTTAGTTATATAGTGTAAGTCTCAAGGCAAAGTATCATTTAAAATAAGGGAGGATGACAGGAAATTATAACAGTAAATAAAATGTAGCAAATTAAATACTTCTTAATCTAGCAGCAACCATAGGCTATATTAAGTCTTCCTAATTTTACTTTTTTCCAATGATTTATTTATTAATGGAGTTATACTTGAAAAGTCATTTCCTTCATTTTAATTTTCTTCCAGAAAGTCCAGGTTCATATTTATTTATCTGTAATCAGAAACATTTTACTTTTTGCCTACTAGAGTTAACAAATTCTCATTATGTCTATAAGTTGCTAGGAAAAAAAGTTAATGACAAAGAAGCCTGGCTATTGGCTTAAGTATCTGTTAAACCCCAATCCTGAAGAAATGCCTAACCATCCTGTATAGAGGTAAATTTTTAGTCCAAAAACCATGAAGGAAACCTTGCACAATCAAGCAAAGGTTGGAATCTGCTCTATGAAAAAGAGTACACCCAAAGGTACTTGTGAACACTCAAGGTAAACTTAGTTCTGAGTATTTGGGTCTCTTATAGGCCAAAGTCCTAGATAACAAATTAAAATTCGCATACAGTACTTCTTATTCATAAATCAGACTTGTAGAATCTCTGACCTAAAAGGATCATCAAATAAATCATTATTCTATTTTATTTGCTTACTGTCAATTTTCCCTTACTTTTGAAAAATACATTTTCCAAACACCCTTTCTATCCTTTCCAGTTTCCACTGATAGTTCCAAATTATCTTTCATTCAAAAGTCCTTTTTCTCAAATTTATTCTAAAAAAAGTGATGGGGAGAATATATAGTGATCTTTCACAGTGAGAAAATGATCTTGAGGAAATGTTCCTGTGTCTGTTCCTATGAGTAGGGGGAGCTCAGTTGAAACAGGTAGGAGCTGAAGCCCAAAACTTTGCTTATTATTAAAAAGTACCCTTCAGCCAATGTCACGCCACTTTTCCACCTTTCATTTCTTCATAATGTTTCTTTCAAAAAAATCGGTTGCTCAAAAAAGTATTATACTTCATCTATAGTAAATGTCAATTGAATAAAAAAAAAAGTGGCATGCTATTGATCATAAACTGAATTCTGTACTTTTTGTAAGAGCCCAAAACTTAAATTTACTCTAGAACTCCATGTCAAATAAAATAAACTAAGAAAAGAACCTATAAATTTGACATGATTTTCAGGTTATGTCAAATACAGAACTGGTTATGCCTGGCAAATTGCTAAGCATATTTACTCCAAGATGTTTTCCAGAGATTTTTCAATGTAATACTGCATCTTTTAACTTATATTTCATAATATTTTATGGTATTTTATTATTTATAAACATTAGTAAGTATTATATTGCTGGTTACTCAAGGATGTTCTCATTAGCTGATGATATAAAAAATATATATAAATGGATGAGTAGATACAGGTACCATAAATTATTTTTATACATTCTCTAACACAGTTTATAAATTATCTTTTAAATTGTATCAAGAGAATGGAAAAAACTAGTTTGAGCTTCTCTAACCAAATGCTAGTTTGAAGAGAATTTGTGTTCTCCATAGTAAAGGCAGTGACACTCATTTATGATTTTAAAAGTATGTCATAAACTTGTGATATCGGTGAGTTCTCCTTGAAACCTACTTAACTTATTATGGTGAGCTCTGAAATATTTTATTAACAAAACAATAATTATACTAACATTGAATCATTTTACTTTTATTCATGTATTTCAAAGCACTTAGTAAACATAAAAATGTTTCCCCTATTTATAAAATACATATAACTAAATAAATGTGTTGACTTATTGAGTATAAAAGACTGCCTCTGACAGAAGCAAAGATCACTAAAATGGATTATTGGTTAACTTAATATCAAGACTATGCATTGACTCATCCATTGACTTGCTATCTCTATGGCAATGAGAGCTGTGGCATAGCATCATGACCAAGTGTCCATTTAGAAAAATGCTTCTAGCACAAGAAATCACTTCCAACTCTTATACATATTCTGATATAAGGGACCTCAAATGCTTCTGAAAATTGCCTTGTGTCCATTAAATAAAATGCCCTTTAAAGTAGGTTCACTGAACGCAAATAAGACAACTTGTACCCAGACATAGTGTTTTCACCTTTTGATAAGTACATCTAGGCCCTTGTAAAGTATTATAGAACCATATAAAGATGGTTCACTTTTATTCCTGTGGAAAACTAAGATTGAACTTTAATGAAGGTTGCAAAAATAACCAGTAAAAGCTTTCATTGACAGTTTTTGCTATCCTGAACAACATATAATCTTTGAGGAGATGGATCAAATGACTACAGTCAAAATGAACACTTAGGATCAGCTCAACTACAGTCATTAAAAATACATATTCTCAAATCTTGAAGTAACAAATAGCAAATATTTCACATTGAAAAATATAGCAGAGATTAATTAACCTGTTGCATACACAGTAAGGAATGCATTGCAATAAATGATCTCATTATGTTTTAAGTTTGAGAGTTTGCTGAATGGTAATTATATTGAAAGATTGTCACATATTATTTGTTTTTCAAAAATCCAGCAAAATAACAAAATTTAATGTTGTATAAATTAACAAAAAATATATTTTAGTATTACTGCAAGCTATCTGATGGTGAAACACTGTTTTACTTATGTATCTTCAAACTGATTATTTTCTCTGTTTTGATGAACAGTAAAATTTATTTCAGCCAATAGATTTAACTGTAAAGCTCCCACATAATTTCAAGATGTTCCAGTGGTTTTATTTTTTAAATGCTAATCTTGTAAGAGTTAAATATGATAATTATTAGAGGAAACACTCTTCAGATTTTCAAGCAAATTCTAAAACTCTTAAAATTTGTATATAAGTTTATCTAAACAAAAGGCATCAAAGTTGGTTTAAAGCTACTGCAGTACCTCAATGAGACAGAATGGTTATGTAAGCCAAATTTTAAATGATCAAATATATAAACACACACACACACACACACACACACACACACAATCTACACATATTTGTTTGATACCCAGGTAGCCATTTAAAAGTCTGTCAGAGAGATGTTCATTATACACTGTTAAATCATAAAACATGTTACAAAAGGCCATGTGCAGATGTCTTCCATAAGTTAAAATACTTGGCATATATAAAGACTAATCACAGGGATTATATTTTTAAATACTTTTTAAAGTGCAGTTTTTTGTTATCTAATTCAACTCAATGTCTTACCATACAAATGACAAAATTAGAAGATAAATATTTTTGTAATTTTAAAAAGACCACAAAAAATAGCGGTGTCTGGGTGGCTCAGTCGATTGAGCATCCGACCTTTGATTTCAGCTCAGGTTGTGATCTCCTGGTGCATGAGATTGAGTCCTGCCTCTGGCTCTGTGCTGGCAGCACAGAGCCTGCTTGGGATTCTCCTTTCCTTCTTTCTCTGCCCCGCCCCACTTCTCAAAATAAATAATCATTTAAAAAATTACAAAAAATAATATTAAGTAAGGAAGAAATTAATTTTAAAAATTGGAATTTGATGCTGAGATATTGCAGAGCAAGGATGATAAATATGGGGTACTTTTGTGAAATAAACCAATTGATGGGTTTTAAATTCTAGGTATGTTTTGAAATTCTAGTTATTGTTTAGAGACAAAAGTTTGTAGTGTAAAAACATGAATTTTTTTTTAACTTTTAATTTTTAAAGTGTTACAAAGTGAATGGTAGAGTCTATATGAAGAGGGTGTATATACTACCACATAAAGATGTTCTTTTTAATCTCAGTTTGGGAGGAAGGAAAGAATGAATTGAGAGTTCTTACACTGCATGCCCAGCCCCAACTCCTATCTCTCTTCAGATGTAAATCACTGGGGAAGGGATTATAGAACAAGTAGATGTGTTTGAATCTCTATACACAAAAGAGATGTGCAACTTGCTTCTTGGGGGAAATGCATGAAATTAAAGTATCCAGAATAACCTTCCTCTACAAAGAGTACCCAACAATCTGACTGATGTTCTATGAGTATAATGAACATAGTGGAATGGAGTACCTAGATAATTAGGTCAAAAACAGTCCCTTATGATTTTAGTGTCCTCAATGACATAGGCCAGAATTTAAAAATTTTATACCCTGAAGACTGAATGGAAAGCTTAAGACAGAAATTAGTCCCTGATATGGAAAAATAATAACTAGAGATGTTGCCCTCTTTAGCTTGTGACATGAGAAATTAATGTTTTGTGTGTGTATAGTATGTGTATATTTAAAAACCTGGAGAAGCTACTGAAAGGCAAACACTGAAATATTAACAGTGATATTCTCTGGAGAAGCAATTGTGTACACATTTTATTTTCTGCTTGTTTCTATATCTGTATCTTCCTATATTTTGTCTGTAGTAATCATAAAATGATATGAAGCTAAAGAGCTGCAAAGATTGGCTCTTTGTGCTCCTTGTTAGCATATAATTCTTTTTTAATAAACACAAATTAACAATTAAAATTAAAAGGAAAAGCTGCAACTGACATGAAGGAAAACAGAAGGAATGGGCTTTTTTCTTGTAATAATTTACTAGAGCTTAGATAAGTTCATCTTTTCCTATCATGTGGGGAAAAAAGAAAAAAAAACTGGGGTAAATTTTTTCAATGTTTCATTAATTAAAAAGGGGAAAAAATAGAAAATTTATCCTATGAATTACATTTTTCTTTGGGGCAATCTTTAGGAGTTGTCAATGAAAAAAATTAACAAGTGTGGATGATAATAGAATAATATCAACATTTTAAGGATAGGGACCTAAATAAATTTATAAATTAATGCAGGTTTAAAAAACATTTAGTAAGTATTAAATTCAGTCCAACAGTAGTCTTACTATGTTTTAATTTTCATAGTAGTATGTAACTTTCTATATCAGTAATGTCTGGGCTTTATCAAGTCATTGAGTACACACATATGGAGTATTAACATATTTTCACATATTTTTAAAAGATGAGACATTCTTTATTCTAACCTTCTCTGGTATCATGTTATGGCCCCATACATCCTTTCCACAGAAAATAAGAAATCATATTTCTTGGTTAAATATTTCATATTAAAATCTTTATGGTATCTATTATTCTCTTTTAAACTCAATTATCTTTCTTTTGATAATTCCTGATAAATTCATGCTTTCTTTGACTAAAGAGGTTAATGTTCTTATACATTAAAGTAGAAAACATCAGAAAAACATAGAGAACACATGGTTTTTATTTTTTAAAAATATTTATTCATGTTACTTTTGAGACAGAGAGAGAGAGCACGAGCAGGGTAAGGGCAGAAAGAGAGAAAGACCTAAAATCCCAAGCAGGTTCTGGGCAGTCAGCACAGAGTACAATGTGGGGCTCAAACTCACAAACCACAAGATCATGACCTGAGCTGAAATCAAGACTCAGAGCTTAACCCACTGAACGACCCAGGGGCCCTGAGAATATATTCTTTATATAAGGTCATTGCTGAACAGAAATGAAAGCATTATTGAGATAGAACTTTTTTATTTCAATTCTTCTGATTACATAGTAGCCAAGATATGTATGTAGTCAAGATATAAATTTGAGTGTTCATACACCTTTTTATAGAAATAGTTCAAGAGGACTTATGAAGATAAATATGGCTATAATAAACAGAGTGAATAGGAAAAATATGGAATTTAAGGCTTTGTACTTTGTTTTTGTGAACATAATTTAATTTCTCTGTCTCATACAATGTAAGTCATTAAAATATTGTTGACCTTATTTCTAATCTTTTAAAAGTTATTATTATGTTTTATCTAATGAATGCTTGCTCACTTAACACTATAATCTGATCATAAAGGTCATATTCCCATCTCTGACTATGAGGCAGTCATATTTCTAGATGTTTAATGCCATTCTAATATCAGTTGGTCTTGATCTCTATTTAGAGCTGATTCTTTTAATTAATTAATTAATTTTTTCTTTCATAGTTTATTGTCAAGTTGGCTTCCATATAACACCCAGTGTAGAGCTGATTCTTAAAAATCATTTTTTTAGGATTTGCCTTTCTGGTATGCTCACCCTCTGATTTTATTATTTGCATCAGAAATAAACCTAGTCATGTATTCAACAAACAAAAAAAATATTTTTGGCTTTAAAGATCTCTCTGGGTTTGACCTATGGTAATATCCATGAATAACATAAATAGAAACACATAGATTATAACCACCAAATGCTCTCCATTTTGCATGCTTACATCAAGAGTGATGAAATTTTGAATGAAACCCTTTGGGAGCCAAAAGTAGAATCATCATTAACTCTGCTTTGTTTTCATCATGCCACTCTGTACTTGTTTTCTGCAGAAAAGGCTCAGAAAACTATTCTTTGAATATCCAAAAGTCATGAGGAAGTAAGAAAGAGAAAGATCACCAGAATGTCTGTTTTAGTGGCTATTGGTCCCATTTTTTTTTCTCACTTGACAGCTTTGTTGTAGATAAGCTCTAAGTTATCCAACACTTTATTAGGTGGAACTGAACTTAACCCAGTCTATAGATTGCTATGTGCTATCTGAAGTTTGTTTATCTAGTAGATAAAATTTAAGCAGAGAATATATATAGAAGAATATCGAGAAGCTGACCAGAATTACTTATCTTAAAGAAGAATGTGCACCATATGGCTTCTTTATTCTGAGCTAATATGTTAGGACTAAATCACCTCCTTGTCTGATGAAACAGGAGGTCAAGATAATCACATATATATATATAATTTAGCAAGTAAGCTAGCATAGAATATTGTATGGTGGAGTCAAGGAAAGAATAGTGAGAGTTTAAATTACACTTTTTTTTCCCTCCAGAAATAATGTTTGAAGCCCAACCTGAGTTTCTATGACAAATCAATTAGTGACAAATTGATGTAACTTCAATATAGAAACATATAAAATGGAAGGTTGGTGCTAGGACACACATTGAAATCTCTTACAAGGTTAAGGTCAGACATCATAGAGAAAATTATAATATGATTAGGTACAGTTATTGATAGTGAATAAATGACCATCTTTACTAGAGTCACCATAGACATAATGGTGGTTGACATGAATTTTATTTCACAGACTATGTCTATTAAACTTTAGGAAATGTAGGGATCAAGTCACTAAATCTTTCAGGGTGTACCTATATACATCTCCAAAATGGGATACTAAATAGAACGGTTATTCAGGCAACTGACTACTATCATGGAAAAGCCATGATGCTCAAGGTGTGTATAAATGAAATATGCTCTATATTACCATGCAAAGGCTAATAAATCAATATGGAGCTGGGACCATATGCAACTTGCTGTCATTTTTTTCTCTTCTGTCATTTCATAAGCAAGGCACCAACTACCTGGTAATCAAGACACATGGCTTAAAGTAACATATAAAACTGATATTCTACACAAATTTTCTTGTGATGGTCAATTTTATGTGCCAGCTTGCTTGGCCATGGGATGCTCAGATTAAACATTATTTCTGGGTGAGTCTATGAGGCTATTTCCAAATGTTAACATTTGAATTTCTGGATTTAGTAAAGTGGATTATCTTCCCCAATCTGGGTTGGCATCATTCAATCCTTTGAGGGACTGAATAGAACAAAAGGCAGAGGAAAGAGAGATCTGCCCTTTATGTGGCTCACTGGTTGACCTGGGACATCTCATCTCAACTTCTCCTGACCTCAACTAGAATTTACAATTTCGGTTTCCATGGTTCTCAGGCCTTCAGATTTGGACTGAATCCCCCCACCAGCTTTCCTGAGTCTCCAGCTTTTGATGGCAGATTGTGAGACTTCTCAGCCTCCATAAACACATGAGCAGTTTCCTCATGATATATCCTGTGTGTATATATTGTTCCTTTTCGTGGGAGATCTCTGATTCAGTGTATGCACTGCCTCACTCCTTTACCTATGTCCTTCAACTTTCTATTGATAATTATTCCATCCTTTCAGTCGTTGAGGACAAAAAACTCAGGAGTCCTTCTTGATTCAGCATTTTGTCTCACATCTTCCATCTAGCCTCTCAGGAAGTCCTCTTGTCTCTATTTCCAACACACAGAGAGAATAAGCTTGCTTCTAAATACTCCCATTGTTAACTACTCTTTACCTGGAGTCTGCAGGAGCATATCATAACAGGCCTCTCTGTTCCCTGCCTTTCTCCTTCTAGCCTACTCTCCACACAACAGAGATTGTTCAAAAACACAAAGCCTATAATTCCGCTGTACAAAACTTCCCATTGCTTCTCATTTCATTTAAAATAAAAGTAATGTTTTAAAATGAACCACATTTCCTACTCGGAATCACCTTTTCTACTATGTGCTCGCACTGCCCCAACAATATTGGTCTATTTGGTTCCAGTCCCATGGATGTACGTACCTTTTTTCTGCCAGTGACACTCACATTCCCTTCTCACTCATGGTTTTATTCCTGAGCTGCAGACTCCACACTTGGCATTTTTTTTCTTGCAACAATACCATGTTTGCTCAAATCTCAAATGTCTACAACGGAATTTTGATTTTCCATCTTACCAATTTTCCTCTCCTCCCAGGTTTCCCCATCTTGGAAAATGGTGTCATAATCTTCCAAATTTCTTACAGCATAACTCTTGGGAATCATCTTTGATTACTCTCTGTATCTCATTCCTGTTGGTTCATTCCCTGTTTCTATAACTCGTGTTCTTCCCTCCATTTCTACCATTACTATACTGCTTGGATCTACCATGTTATCTCACCTGGAGAACTGCAAAAGCTCTCTCATTAAGTTTTTGCTTTTACCTTTACCTCAATAGCCAATGTGATTTGGTGAAAATACCATCAGATTATATTATTCTCTTCTACTTAAAACCCTCAAATGGCTTTTAGTTTCCTGAAAATAAAATCTGAGTTCATCTGTAATATAGGCCTTATCGGTTCTTGTCTTGCTGACCACTATAACCTCATCTTGGGTCACACTAGATGGGTTTGTTTGTTTGTTTGTTTTAATTTTTATTTTTTTGTCTCAAACTAAAAGTGCAAACTGCCAAATTTATTCACAATTCAGGGATGAGCCCATGCTATTTGTATGAAATATTCTTCCCCAGATAATCATATGCTTAGTTTCTTCTCATTTGTACCTTAGCTCTGATCATTCTTGCCAGCTCCTTAACCACAAATCATGTAGTTTTCCTTCCTTCATTTTCTCTTACTTCACTCTTCTTTTTTCTTAGCACTTAATCATAACTGTATTTTTTTATTGTTTTCATTATTTTACCCATCTATACCACTAGTTCCAAAATAATAGGATAAGAACACTATTTCTTGGTGTGCCTGGTGGCTTAGTATGGTAAAGGAGACTCCTGATTTCAGCTCAGATCATGATCTCATGGTTTCATGAGTTCGAGCTCTGCATCAGCTCCATGCTTGCTTGGAGAGCTTGCTTGGGATTCTCTCTTTCCTCTCTCTCCTCCTCACCCCCATGCACATGTGTGCACTCTCTTTCTCTCTCCCAAAAATAAATAAACTAAAAAAGAATAGTGTCTTACACACTTGCTCTCTTGTTGTGTCTCCAAAACCTAGAGCGATGCCTAGCACATAGCAGGTCCTCAGGAAACATTGCTGGCATAAAAAGGAAACTTCAAAAGGTGAGTTAAATTCCATAATTTCTTGGTTTTAAGCATGCCTTGTTTTGGAGAAGTAAACATTAAATCAGCAACAGCCAATTACGTACTTATTGTTTGTGATTATCAACTGGTAAGACATATTACAAAATTTTAGGGGGAAAGGAATTTATGTTGGGGCTGATTTATACCTACAGGGTTAATACTCTTTTTTGTCATTCATTTTAGGTTTAGAGTAGCTGATCATCATGAATACTGGATGAGACTCCATATGCATACTCCTTACAGTGCATGTTTTATTCCTGAAAGCCCGGAGAAGAGTGCTTTGTAATTAATGATTATTTTGTCCTTCCAATTATACCATCTGTTGCAATTTATAATATAGTACATAAGTGTATGATATTGTGCAGAACACTCTGTTCATCTGGGTACCCGTTCCTACTTGGGTGAAGAATACTCTCCCTTCCAGCGTTTCTCAACAGCCCATGTTCCTTATATCACTTCTGTATGGTTTCAGTCACAGGGTAAAGATGTAGCTTGTGATATCAGCTGCTTTGAATTTATCTATTTATTTTATGAAAAGTTATTATTTAAAAACAAGACTAAAACCCCTCTTCAACAATACTCATATCTTGCCTCAGTAGATCTTATTTAGGACAACTGGCAAATATTAACTTTTATAGCAATCTGATAATGTCAGAAAGTTTTATTTTACAATAAAATACACATATGCAAAGTTAAATACTACCTGTTATAAATAGTTGGACTGATACTGCCTATGAACTTGGTAAGAATTAGGGGGAAATACTTAGCACTACTTTCTGTCTGTATAATATATTCATGCTACAATTCCCCAGTTTTAGAACTCTCCAAATGAATCTATACTAATGGCATGCTGGAGAAGTAGCTCTATAGAAGATAAACTTTGACTCTGGAATAACACAGGTTTGAGCTACATGGGTCTACTTATACGTGGAGTTTTCTCAATCAATACTGTATAGGAATGTAAGTATATTTTCTTTTCCTTTTATTTTCTTAATAACATTTTTTCTTTCCTCTAGCTTTATTGTAAGAATACAGCATATAATACATATACAAAATCTGTGTTAACTAATTGTGTCACCAGTAATATTTTTGGTAAATAGTAGACTATTAACAGTTATGTTTTGGGGGAGTCAAAGGTTATATATGGATTTTTGACTGAGTGGAGTTCAGTGGCCCTAACCCCTTTGTTGTTCAAGGGTCACTATGCTTGGTTTTTACACAAAATATTCACATCCATAAATAGCCAACCACACTAAAGTATAACATTTATAGGGCACCTGTCCTTCTCAGTCCATAGAGCATGTGACTCTTGATCTTGAAATTGTCAGTTCAATCCCCAAGAGGTTACTTAATAAATAAGTTTTAACGTATAATCTTTTAATTTTATTATTTATAAACAACCTCAAGCCTCTCAAAAAGAAAGCACCAAGTTTATATATTTGAGTGAACCTCACAAAATGTCATTTCAATATTAACATCTACCAAATTCACAGTCCATTAACTCAGGCTCAATATTTCACATAGTATTATCAGTATTGTCATAATGATGATGTTTATCATTATTGTCTTTTTAACTAAAGACTCCATTCCTACAATTGGTGTGTATTTGTGGGCTATTGAGAATAGTACAGTACAACGTTGTCTTAGTCTCTGAGTAATGATAATTTTTTGTTTGGAATTTATTTGCCCAGGAATAAGGGCTTGGAGTAATGTTTTCAAAAAACAAACATGATTGACATTTGGTTTTCAGATCAGCTCTTCAAGATAAGAAAAAAGGTCTGACTATCATGATTTATTTCTACATAGGCTTCTTTTGTAGTATCTGTAATTTCACATACAAGGGAATTTGTACAAGAATGTTCAGAGCCCTAAAACCTTAAAATACAATGGAAATAAGTTAATCTGGTGGTGATTAAATGGTCAGAAATGGATAAATATGTATTTGCACAGGAAGACATTTACCCTAAATGGTTAAGCCAAAGAATAATAATGAATTACATAATAGCTTGTAAAATTGGAGCCAATTTATGTTTTAAAAATTATATGAATGCATAATTTGAATAGCATGTTAATAGTGGTTATTTTTGAAGGGTGAGAATAGAGATTGTAGCTGTTAGAAATAGACACAGGCAAAGGATAGATACTGTTCAGTACATCACAATTTATCTACAATGAACATATAAGGTCTGCAAGGTTTTAAAAGCCAAACCAAACCAAACTAAACAAAACCAACACTTTAAAGACACAAAGAGCTAATTCCATTCTCTACCTTCCTTATCGTGCCTCTATTAAACAGATTGTCTTTGGTGTAATGCTGAAAGGCTTTTAAAATTTGATCAGCAACTTCCCTCAGTTACCAGAATCCAGTAGAAGGCTAAGGCCTAACATCATGACTGAAAGATGACACCACTTAAAGTGCAGTGCTCACTCCTGCTTCTAGAAAGGCTCTGCTGTGTCAGCATAAGAATAACAGAAAAGAATGAAAACACAGGGACTCAATTCACTGGTCTAATCTCCTGTTCTATACAGCCCTTACCTTCACAAAATCGCTTTTAACCTTGAACCTTAACTGCATTGCAAACAGGAAATATTGTGAAATTGCATATACTACAGTAGCTCATATATTTTATTCTGTTCATATCGAAACAAATACTTGCCTTGAAGTTTAAAGAAAGAACATTTATGTGATTTTGTTTTATCCAGTTTGTATGTGTTTTCATTGTTTCAACTTCAACATTTATATTCTCAGTTAAAAACATTTTTAATTTTTAAGGAAAACTATTCATAGATTCTTCCCATTACATTATGTTTGTAATTGTTCTGGTAAAGGTTGAATTTGGAGCATCTGGTTTATAAATGTCTCTTAAAATGACCCTTAGTAGAATATGTATCAGCACTAAAATTCTTAGACTTTCTGGAACCACAGTTTCATTTCCTGGCAAAACCAACATAGCTCCCTACTTTTCTGAGCGATAAGGTACATTCCTTTTAGGTCAGATTATTTGAGTCTTTGGAGAAAAAAAATACCCTATTCCCAAATGTTTGTGTTGACCACCTAATTAATGAAGAATCTCCCCATAAGATTTTTTCTTAAGAATTATCTTTTGTAAATTCCTAGATCTCATTGCAGCTCAGCAATTATTTTCTTTGAAATATTTTAAATGCACAAAAAAGAATATAACACATCCTTATGCACCAACCATTATCAATACATTAATGTTAATATTTTGTTACATTGATTTCAGTATATTTTTAAATTATTTCTTCAAAAGTATAAAATATTTGAGATACAGGTTAAATCTCATACTTCTAATCAACCCTACTAAATCCAGTGTATATTATTCTTAAATATAATAATTTATCACACATTTATATCACTAAGCAGTATAAATGAAAATTAAGATTTTTCTTTTACTTTTTGTTTATACTCATAAACAGTGTTTTATATGGTTTATGAAATTTATATAATGTTTAATTTTATATAATGGAGTCAACACTAACTGAATCCTTTTGACACATTATTAAATGGAAGAACATGCTTTTGAAATGTATACATACTGATACTTGCTACACCATTTAACCTGTTCCACTGTATATGTTACTTTTTTGGTTATACCCTACTTGGTACAGTTACCAAATTTGAAGATTTACTTTATTTCATCACCTCAGTCTTTATTTCTAATAATTTCTATTCACTTCACTACCCCTATTCTCTCAGTTTCCTTATTATGGAAATCTTCCTTGACATTTGTTAGTAATCTATTCCTTTATTCCTCAGACCTCTTAACCTCACTTCCTTATTTGTCATTTTTTTTTTTGTTCTGTGTTCATGGTAGTTCTAGCCACAGCTGTATCTATTTTGCTGGCAAATACATCATTATGTTTTGATTATATACATATGCTGTTATAATAATGTAGTGATATATATATTATGCATATATGGTACAAATATATAGTATTGCTATAATACTGATGTCACATATAGTATGCATGTTATGCATTTGCATATACATGTATCTGTATATATAATATCTAATAAAATGAAGAATATTATTTTTACTTTCCCCCCATTTTTTATTATACATTTAATGATTTAAATTCATTTTTATGCTTTCAGGTATTTTAAACTAACATATTATTGTCTAGCACCTTGAAGTCTGGTCAGTACTTATGGTTTTCTTTGCTCTGCCAACATGCAATTATAGTACATAATAATATTAATAGAGTGGTATTACCTTGTTTTTATTGAGCACCTACCTATTCTATGCAAGGTATCTTTCTAAATGCTTTAAATGCGTTTCTTCTTTCAATTCTTACAACTCTGTGTGGTAGCTCTTAGGATCCAATTTATAAATGAAGAAACTAAAGTTAAGGAGACCCATACAGCTGATAAATAGCTGTGAAATGAAATATACCTTCAAAGTCCAAAGTCTTTACTCTAAATCAGTGTGCAATTGTCTCTCCTAATAAATGTATATATGTAGATTTTATTAATTAATTTAATAGTCATTTTCTTTTTTTTCTTAATGTTTTATTTCTGAGACAGAGAGGGAGAGACAGCGTGAGCAGGGGAGGGTCAGAGAGAGTGGGAGATACAGAATCTAAAACAGGCTCTAGCTGTCAGCACAGAGCCCGACGCGGGGCTTGAACCCACGAACCGTGAGATCATGACCTGAGCTGAAGTTGGACGCTTAACTTACTGAGCCACCCAGGCGCCCCAATAGTCATTTTCTTGACTGTTAAGGATGAATCCATTAATCAAAAATACCATCAGCCACACCAGATAAAGCCTCTCTCTCTCTCTTGCTGCGTATATGTTAATAACGTATACAGAAATTGTGTATAACAAATCGTGAAAACATTAGGTTCTATTCCTTTGATTCTAAGCTGACTAGCACCAGAGGAAACATTGTGTACACCAAGGAATAAGGTCCAATTATGTGGTATTTCTATTTAATTTACTGTATAAAATTGTATGTAGACATCAGATATCAGATTTAAATACAATTTGAATTATACCCTGATGAAAATGTTCATATGTTTGTGAATTTTCTTCATTTTTAGATGAAGTTTTTGGAATAATCCAATAGAGCAAGATATTAGCCATATATAAGTCATTGTTATGGTTGCAATGTACTGTTTAATAATGATGACTTTGGGGAGAATCTGAATTGCAACACATATAATTCATGAAAATTAACCCATAGAAATATATGTCTCAAAGAGAAAATTCACATGAACTTAAATTCATTGTTTCGTAATCCATAATTTTCACCTTCTCCACTAAGTGAATATAAGATAAATAGAAGAAAATTAAAGTATATCTTGATTCCAGAAGAAACCAGGAAAGTATCCTTAGCTGTCTGAATTCATTCTTGAATAAAATCATGGTTATGGGTTTTTAAAATTTTAGAAAAATAACTGGAAGCTGTAAACATTGAGGCCATTTGTTTTATGAGAAATTTAAAAAATACATGACTATGACTCATTTGCCTCCCTTTCATTACTAAGGGAAAATCTTTTGGTTGTATTAGCTCACAATTTGAAGTTTAAATAACTCCAAAGAAGCTTTACGTGATAGGCACCAGAGAAGGCATATGACTTGAAGTGTCTCAGAGAGTGCTCTGTGACATGAACACAAGTTTGGTCCTATGAATGCAAGAAAACAGACAGCCGAGCTTCTTTAATAACTAACCATCATGTGTGATTGGACTTATGCATTTTTCATAGAAACTCACTGATGACAACGCCAAAAGTGACAGGGATGATCTGAGGACTAGCTGAAAAAATTTGATACTTAATGCTCATGTCATTTGTCTGAAGGGGAAGTTGAGAAGTTGAGGCCATCTGTTAGAGATTTATATGTTATTACATTTTCACTATACATAAACAGACTAAGGATGACCTTAAGACCATTTGGCAACTAAATTCACTAGGGCTGGTTACACAGCTAGGAAACATGAAGGCAGAGATCCAAACACTGACGTATCTGAGTGTTTCTGGGCTCTTTGTCAGACACAGGTGGATGTTTAACCCGCATCTATCCACTAACTTGTTCTTGCTGACAGAGCAGCAATTGCATATAGTTGATTATCTCCCATCCTCTAAGTCCATTATGGTAATTACATTCTTCTAGCTTGTGTTTTATTTAGGCATGTTTATGTCACTAAATAGTGTCCAATGGAACCCAAAGTAAGTTTTCTGGAAGCTTCTAGGAAGAGATTTTTCTCTCTGATAGAATGCAGCCATTCACATCAAAAATAAAATACTTTTCTTCATAATTGGATGTTATATGGTGTATATAAGTTACCTTAAATAATTAAAATTATCCTGTGACCGTGGACATAGATTACAGCCAGTTGGGTTCTTAATGATATCACTGTGACAGAAAATTATTCACTTAAGGCCCACCTATCTCAAGTTATGTAAACAAATCAATCCATCAGACTTAAAGTGATTTTTAATTGAATATTGTGGTACTGACAGTCTAAAACAAGAGTGAGCAAACTTTTTTGTATTAAAGACCATGTAATAAATATTTTAGCTTTTGAGGCCCCATATAGTCTCTGCCACAACTGCTATACTACACTGTAATGCAAAAGCACTATAGACAATATGTAAATGAATGGGCATGGCTCTGTTTCAATAAAACTTTATTTATAAAAAAAAAAGAAAGAGACCAGCATATTTTGCCTGGGGGCTTTAGTTTGATGAACCCATGTTGAATGTGCTAAATGTTACACAGTTTAAAAATATCACCATACATCTGTTTTTTCAAATATCTGCGGTTTAAGAAACTTTTTCACAGATACAAGTGTATGTATAAATGGTGTGGAAGTTATCTCTTACATTGAAGCTAATCATAGTTACCTGACCTTGCACACAAGAGTAGATTCATACCAAACATCCTATGGAATGAGCATAAAGGCCATGGATTTTCTAACTAAATATAAACTTTTGTCATTCTCCTATTAAAACGATTGATGGATACATGGGTATATTAAGACTTTGCATGTTTCTCTTTTCTGAAGCTGATGAAAATATCTTCATTGCACATAACAAGAAAAGAAAAGAAAACATTATGCATTCTTTGGTTACCAAAAGAGGACAGTTTTCACTGACACCATCAACATTGGTTCAAAAGAAGTCAGCAAGTGGAGCTCTGAATTGCTGTTTTGCCACAAGCATTTTATTGCTCTTTCCCCCATTATAAAAATGGCAAAGTGTTTGAAAATGAAAATTTTTCCTCAGGGACAAATTCATAAAGATTTATTATCTTGCCTCAAAAGGATGGGATTGAGCCATTTTTACAGCCAAAAGTTACTTTTATTTTCATCATTGGAAGTATTTCTCTGCAGAATCTTACAGTGTGCAAAAAGATCATTTTGATAAGCACTTCTGCCACTGATGTAGCCACCAACAAGCCATTAGCGATATTAGCCAAATGCTTTGATAGCATTCCAGTAATTCCCAGCCATTTGCGTGAAACATTTAAAAATACAGAGTCCTGGGCCTTCCTTCAATAATACTGAGCTGTGCTTTCCAGACAAGGCGTCTGAATAGCCATACATTGTAAACTATCCTTCCAGTGTTCAGAACCATTGCGAAAAGAGAAAGAAAAAAACAAGCAATTTCCTTGATAACATGCAATTTTAAAAAGTCAATGTCTAAACAATGGTTATTTATCAGCTCATAAATAATGCTGCATGTCTAGAAAATATGCAAAAA
Source organism: Hyaena hyaena (assembly GCF_003009895.1). Classification (NCBI taxonomy): domain Eukaryota; kingdom Metazoa; phylum Chordata; class Mammalia; order Carnivora; family Hyaenidae; genus Hyaena; species Hyaena hyaena. The sequence goes on from NW_024080857.1 coordinate 462,377, forward strand.
TACACACCTTTATAACATTCATCAGACTCTCAAAGGCAGCATCTGAAACTGATGGCATTGGTGCTGTCAGACCTTTGTGAGATCTGCCCTTGAATCATTCATTCCCTTAGGCTATCTAACCTAGTGCTGATTTCATCTTGTTCTGGGAAGGCTAGTGTCAGAACAATGTTTTGTTTCCCATGCTGGGTCATTTAGGGCTACTTTTAGGAAGGAGGAAATTGAGCATTTCCAGAAAGTACCCCCACCACACAAGTACACACTGCCAACAATAAACAAAATGCTTTGCCAACTGCCTATCATGTCTAAATTATCATTAGAATATTTTTTAATGCTGTTGATAAATTTGGGCTATAAAGGTTTCCTCTTAGAAGACAAGAATGTCCATAATATAAAACTCTGTTAAAACCCAAGGCATCCCATATAGAAGGTGCCTAACCCAATGGTGAGACTCACATGCAAGGCTATGTTATATATGTATCAGACACACGTAAAGTAGTAGTTTATGTTTAGCAGAATCATCTAACTTTTTCACAAATATAAGGGTAATGTGTGAACTGGTAAGCTTCAAGTGTTTAATTAGTTGCCTGTTGCCATGGCTGCCTAACTAAGAGCTGCTGGATATTATTCTAACAAATCTGGATAAAATAGCAATTGAAATTGAAACTGAGCGTAATCATATTAGCCCCAGTAAGACTATGCCATACACTTACGAAATGATGAGAGATTATTTTTGGAAGAAGCGAATGACTCCACATTACTAACTTCATTGGCTGTTGATCAGTCCTTACATTATTTGGTCTTTCTGTACAGCATTTCACATTGAAAACCACAGTATTGTAACACTCTGCCTTCACTTTTCATATACTCATCTTTATCTTTTTTTGCCTCTTTTCACTTCTCTGTCTCCTTTAAAGAAAAACTTCCTCCAAACAACACTTAAATGTTAAAGTTCTATGCATGAGATAATCTTCTTTTCTACTTATACGCTTACTACCCAGAGAACCTCACCATTTTGTAATTGTTCAGTTTTTATCAGTGTACTAATGATCTCCCAAATACATATAGAAATTACATGTTTCTTGAGCTCTAGACTATTATAGACAACTTGTTCCATTGTATCTTCACGTATAAGTCTTTTAGACATCTTGAACACATATCACAAAGTAAACCCATCATCTCTTCCCCAAAACTACTCCTCCTTCAGCATCTCTACACTGAATAAGTGTCACCACGGTCCACCTAACCACTCCAGCCAGAATCCTATGCGTGGCTTTCAATTGCTCCTTCTTTTCATCTTTAATAATTAACTCATATCTTACTTTCTTCTGTCGCTCCCTTCATTATTGTGTGATTATAGTTCAAACCACCATCTTTCCGACTTGGATCATTGCAATAGCCTTCCAGTAATCTTTCCATTCTTGTTCATCTCTAATCTCTGTTAAGTAGCTGGGGTGTGGAATTGGTCACGCTCATCACCACTTTAAAGCTTTTAAATGGACTCCCATTCTCAAAATATTTACCATAGTTTGTTTGATTATTTATGTAAAATTATATATTTATTTTGAGTGGGAGAGAGAATCCCAAGCAGCCTCCGTGCTGTCAACACAGAACTGGATGTGTGGCTCAATTATGAACCATGAGATCATGACCTGAGCTGAAACCAAGAGTCAGATGCTTAACCATTTGTGCCACCCAGGTGCCCCTTTTTACAAAAGTTTAAAAGAAATGACATTTTTAAATTCCTGCTTTCCTTTAAAGCAGTAAGGTTTGCATTCTTCTCCAGCTGCCTCAGCTGCAGCTACCCTGTATTCTTTCGGTACTTCCTCCATGACCACACAAGGTGTGTTTTTCTGCCTGTATCATTTTCCCCTCAATGTTTCTCTTTCAGAGCTCTATTTTTTCATTCTTAGGTTTCCAACTTCAATCTCATATTCTTCAGGGGAATACTCCTTGTCTTCCCAGAGGAGCTTAGATGCTTCTGTTTTTTTCCTCCCAGAACATTATTTACTATCCTTTTTGTTATATTATGTATGTATTTACTGGTAAATATTCCAGTACACCAGTGGATATCAATGATACCCCATTGAATTCATTTTTTTTTAAAAGTAGTGGGCTCTGTGAGTGTCAGGAACAGGTTTGCCTTGTTCTCTGCATTGTTTCTAGGGTCTATCATTATCCTCAGCTCAAATTAATATTTTTGACTAGATGAATAATTGAAAAATTGATGTTTCAATATTCACTGGTTTATGTTTACAGGACAAGTATTTATGCTTTTTGATCCAGTATTGGTAATAAAAAGAAGGTTATGAGCATATTGACTCTTATAGGACACCACTGTCAGTAACCTTTCTCAGTTAACAACTTATGAGAGATTATTTTGTGTTTGGAGAATATGATGAAGAAAGAAGACCTGAGAAAGACTTAAAGGGGAGATGTGGGAGGATAATAGATGAATAATCTTCTATATGATCATCAGTGAATGCCAGTTAGTTTACTTTTTCCAATTCATGTTTCACATTATACACACAATGTGTGCGTGCATGTGTGTGTGTGTGTGTGTGTGTGTGTGTGTGTGAAATCTGCATCAGACATAACACTATGGTCAAATCAACTATATTCTTTAGAAACCTATTTACTTTTTCTTAAATAAAATTAGGTGTAATATTACTACTTAAAACAGGTTTATTCATCATGGTGAGAGTTGACACCTGTTGTTACTGACTATAGAGAAAAAGCTTTCAGTTTTTCTCCAGTGAGGATGACATTAGCTGTGGGTGTTTTTGTGTAAGGGCTTATGATGTTGTATATGTTCCATATATCCCTACTTTGTTGAGGGTTTTTATCAAGAATGGATGCTGTGTTAACTAACACAGTACTAGAAGTCTTAGTCTCAGCAATTAGACAACAGAAAGAAATAAAAGGCACTTAAATCAGCATGGAAGATGTCAAACATTCACTATTTGCAGAGGATATGATACATAGAATGTAAAAAACCTGAAAGACTCCACCAAATATTGCTAGAACTTACACATGATCTCAGCAAAGTCCCAGAATATAAAATCAATGTAGAGAAATTTGTTGCATTTGTATACACCAATAATGGAGCAGCAGAAAGAGAAATCAAGGAATCAACCCCATTTACAATTGCACCAAAAATCATAAGATATCTAAGAATAAACCTAACTAAAGAGGTAAAAACATCTGTGCTCTGGAAACTACAAAGCACTTATGAAGGAAATTGAAGAGGACACTAGGAAATGGAAAGACATACCATGCTCAAGGATTGGAAGAACATTGTTAAAGTATCTATGCTATCCCAAGCAATATACATGGTTAATGTAATCAATTATCAAAATACCACCAGCAGTTTTCATAGAGCTAGAACAAATAATCCTAAAAATTTGTATGGAACACAAAAGGTGCTGAATAACCAAAGCAACTCTGAAAAAAATAAAACAAAGCTGGAGGCACCACGCTTCCAGATTTAAAGCTATGTTGCAAAGTTGTAATCAACTCAGTATGGTACTGGCACAAAAACAGACCTATAGATCAGTGGAAGAGAATAGAAAACCCAGGAATGGACCCACAACTATATGGTAGCTAATCTTAGACAAAGCAGGAAAGAATATCCAATAGAAAAAAGATAGTCTCTTCAACAAATGGCATTGGGAAAATGGGGCAGCAATATGCAGAAGAATGAAACTGGACTTCTTTCTTATACCATACACAAAAACAAATTCAAAATGGATGAAAGATTTAATGTGAGACAGGAAATATCAAAATCCTACAGGAGAAAACAGGCAGCAACCTCTTTACCATCAGCTGGAGCAACTTCTTACTAGACGTGTTGCTGGAGGCAAGGGAAATAAGCAAAAATGAACTATTGGGATAGTTCATTTTTCAATAAACTCATTTTTTGAAGTTCATTTTCAATGAACTTCATTTTTCAACTCAAGATAAAAAGCTTCTGCACAGGAAGAAAACAATTAACAAAACTAAAAGGCAGCCTACAGAGTGGGAGAAGAGACTTGAGCTGAAATCAAGAGTCAGACGCTCAACTGGCGGAACCACCCAGGTGCTCCAGAGGCTTTGAAGGTAGAAAACAAACTGAGGATTGGTGGAAGGAAGTGGGAAAGGGACAGGCTAGATGCGCGAATGATGGATATTATGGAAGGCAGTTATGATGAGCACTGGTTGTTGTATATAAGTGATGAATCACTGAATCCTACTTGTGAAATCAATCGTGCACTGTATGTTAACTAACCAGAATTTAAATTAAAAAAATTGAAAAGAAAAAAAATATAGGTTTGTTTGATTAGGTGAAATAATTCATATAGTGCATAACATGAAGTATGGAAAATTATAAGCATAAATAGATACTGTTTCAATAAATAGGATAATGTTAAAAACAAAAATGTAGGCTCCAAATACTTTACTAATTCTTATTCAGAGCTAGTATATTTAATAATAAACCATTTCAGAAAATGGTTTATTTGGAGCTCTCTTTATAGTGTCTGTAGTAAGTAATGTAACTGGAAGTCAGAATTTTCTACATAAATCACTGGATAGTGAAAATTGTTTAGTCTACTACATTTCTGTGGTCTCTACTCATATTTATCAATGATACCCATTGAATTAATTCCTCTAGGTATTTCATGGAGAATGAATATAATGTTATGCTTTTAATAAATATAGAACATGTTTTATTAGAGAAAACTTTAAGATTAAGCTGATTGAGAACATATCAACTATGTGTTATGTGTGTACTAACAGAATTACTACCACAGGTATCTACTCTGCTAATTCTCACCAACTTAATTTCAAATCTTTAGTTGTATCAAATTCTGCGTGATTAAGAGGGATAAACTCAAACCTGAAAGCAAAATTGGAGTAGCTGGCAAACGTATTGCCATTTAGATCTAAAAGGTGATTCTCAATAACACAAATCTATTTTGAGCAATCTTTTTGTGAGAACTCATAAAAAAGACCTTTGCCCTTTTATTCACCCCTAAGCCTTTGGGTACAAGGCTCACAGCTTTTTTTTAAGCTCTGTTTTTGAAATAGATGGGTTTTGAATATTTCTACTACCAAATGTATTTTTATTCAGAGAACTTTTAAATTTGTCTGTTTATACTAGTGTCTTGTCATCAAAGGACATGGGCTGTCAACACTCTTCTGACTATCAGAACCTTGCTGTGGAAGCCTTCTGTGGTGCTTCTTCACTTGAGCTAAATACAAAGATGGATTGGATGCTTTTTTGGGCTCCAAGTGTTAATTGCATCCTAATAAAATCATCTAGTTAAACCGTCTGCTTTGTGGTGCAGTGTCATAGAGAAGGGATTTCTAAAGGAAACCTGCTAAGTTGATTGTGCTTCTAGATAATTAATTGAAACTAGAAAGGCAAGCAAAAAATGAGAATTCTATAATGTTGGCTTTCACCTCTTATTCATAACAAAGTGTCTAAGATTACTTGCTACAGAGCGAATTCTCCCTTGGCTGAATGTTTGCCATTTTATTCAACTTAGCAGCTATTGCCTTTGCAGTTGACAAATTTCAAGGAGTGAGGGATGAGGTTAGAAAAATCACTAATTGAGTTACACTAATTGATAACATGTCTATAAAAAAGTGGCTCTTATCAAGTATCAGGTTATCAGTGGTTTATTGTGCCTGTTTCTGTGATTGCTGTACTTTTTTTAGTTGTTGGAGTCCCATTTGTATGCATCTTCCAGAGATTATTTTGTTTCATATTTATTTTTTGGAAACAGATGATCAATGTGCTATTTTTTAAAAATCAATGTTAATATGTCATCAGCATTTTGTGCCTTAATTCCTAATATTCTGATATTGATTTTGTCTTTTTCTTTTGATCCTAGTTACAAATTGAAATTATACTTTTCTCTCTCTTAAGTTTTTTTAAAATGATTTGTTCTATTAGCAATGGATCATATTCAAGAATAAACCTTTCTTCAGTCCTGTAGTATGCCTCTCACTTGTTTTTCTCTGATGTGATGTAGTCTCTGAAACATTGCTGTCTTGCTCTGAGAGGGTGACATTAAAGCATGTTTTTGAAGATAATAGCCTATTAATAACAATTCACCACACTTCTTATTCTAATTACACTCTTCTGCATTCACATGATATCAGTGTAAATTCAGACCATATACCTATATATACTTTACAATTCATATTCTATCTCAAGTAGAAAAGTACAATGGATCGAATTGTGTCCCTCCAAGTTTTATTTGTTGAAGCACTAACATTCAGTGTTATGGCATTTGGAACTGGGTCTTTTGAGAGAGATTATGTTTAGATGAGGTCATGACAATGGGCCATCATGACGGAACTGGTACTTTATAAGAAGAAATACCAGGGATCTCGTTCTTTCTTTCCTTCTTTACCATGTGAGGACAAAAGGAGAAAGCCTATCTATATAAGCCAGGAAGAGAGCTCTCACTAGAACTGAACCAAGCATGCACCCTGCTTTTCAGCCTCTAAAACTGTGAAAAATAAGTTTCTGTCATTTAAGCCAGCCAGTCTATGGTGTTCTGTTATGGCATCCTGAGCTAATTAATACTAAATGCATTGTCCTCAATAGGATTGTTTAAACAGCAAAAAAAGAAAGGAACACCTAGGTGGCTCACTCAGTTGAGCATCTGACTTGGGCTCAGGTAATGCTCTCACAGTTCATGAGTTCAAGTCCCACATCAGGCTCGCTGCTATCAGCACAAAGCCCACTTGGGATCCTCTGTCCCCTTGTCTCTGCCTTTCCTCCGTTCATGCTCTCTTTCAAAAGTAAATAAACATTTAAAAAATGAGAAAGATAAACCTACAAGGAAATGATACATGAATTCCCCTCTTACTTTGTTTCTTATGCACATCAACTACCCCAGTTAGATACATGATAGACAGACAGACAGATATATATCTATCTATCTATCTGTATATGTATATGTATATATATGTGTATATATATGTATATATATATACATATACAGGATAGATAAAAATGTAATTTAAATGCTTTCAGATGTAAGAATGAATTTGACATATACAGGCATAGAATACTATTATTCTGGTTGATCATCCACCATTTTTTGCAACAAATTTTGCTATTTACTTTTAATATAATTTCCTCTATAATTTTGTATACAATGCTATTTTAATAAATTTTAGTATATTCTTCAGTTGTTGTAATCTTGCTTTACTACCTTCATCCATATTAACCAAGACTTGCATCATGCTTCTCAATAATTTCTCTATAAAAGGGTTGCCAACATAAAACATAGCCCCAAAGCTATTCAATTTATATAAAGTAACTTTCTCAGAAACCCAAGTTAACAAATATCTAAGTGAGATGTTTACTGGAGAGATGAGACCCCTGTTTACCCCTCATTTTTCTAGAAGCTTCACATTTAATTCTACACACAAATCAATCTTGATAATTCATTTGGCAATCCAGTAGTCTATATTCTCCTATTAACAGAGAAGAGCAAATCTCATCTTTTTTGTATCCCCAGTTTGGCCTATAACTGGTACTGAATTACTATGTTAGAAATACCCCCTTACCTTAAATAGCCTAAAAGAGTTAAAGAAATAGATAGGAACTAATAAGATATTTATAATAAGAACTAATAAATAGGAACTAATAAAATATTTGCAGGCTTCTCTGGGTCCTATTTCCTTTGCCTACTTTTTAGAAAAAACGATCATTCACTGTGATGCCTCTGAGAGTTAATTGCATTGTAGCCATTATCTACTTTAGGGCCAAGAAAACAAAGCAGTGGTACTTCAGTTTTTGAGTTGAAGATGAGAAATTAGACATACAGTAGGTACCATATTTATAAAGTTACTTGGTAAATAAGCAGACAAGAGGGGGTGCTTTAACCTGAAATGTCATTGTCTTTCCATAAGTAATAATAATTATTCTTGGTTTCAGTACTTCTATCACCATTGTATAAGATGTTAATGCTAGGGAACATTGGCTGAAGGATATGTGAGCCACACTGAACTATTCTGCAACTTTTCTATGAGTCTAAACTTATTTCAAAATAAAAGTTAAAAAATAATAAAACGATAATAACAGACATTTAGATAACATTTAACATGTTCTAAGGTTACTTTTCTAAATACTATGACTATATTAACTAATCACACAGAGATAAGTCTCAGATTCAAAGCTTCAGATTTCAAAGTCTAAGGTAACTCATGTAAGATATCATCACTGTTAAAACATAAAACGGTGCTTTTAAACATTCTGATACATAAAGATAATATTTGTGGTCAATTTGTACCAAAGGAAATGAGAAATACATATATATTTATATTGACATATTTATCTCATATCACACATAAGAAAATAATATAGAGATATATAGATTTTTTATGACGTTGCTAAATTGCGAAATTTGAAAAGATAATGTAATAAGGTAATTATGGGATTGACAGCTATATAAGAAAAAGACTAAACGTCAAAACCAGAAGTTAAAACATGACAATAAAATTCATTTTTTTTCCCTCCTCAGCATATGAAAGGAACTTCAGGAAACTGGTTAGGGGATGACAATGTTAAATATAACAGATACTTCATCCTCTTAACATTGTCCTGCTTGACTGATATTTCTTTGAATTTGGTCATTTTTCCTATTCTCCATTTTTTAAAAATTTCTTAAATAGTATGGATAGGGAAAGCCTAATCAAATTTAAAGTGCCATATATGACCATTTCCTAGATTAATCAAATAATTAATAGATTGGTTTGGTGTATCATTCATGTAAACCTCGTGCAGTTATAGTTGTACATAAACAACAGGGCACTCTGAATCATGACTGAGTTTCAAAGTGTCTACACATCTCCAAAGGCAAGGAAAATAAAAGCAAAAATGAACCATTGGGACCTCACCAAGATAAAAACTTCCTACACAGCAAGGGAAACAATCAACAAAACTCAAAGGCAAGTGACAGCATGGGAGAAGAAATTTCCAAATGACATATTGGATAAAGGGTTAGTATCCAAAATCTATAAAGAATTTACTAAAATCAACACTCTAAAAACAAATAATCCAGTGAAGATATGGGCAGAAGACATGAATAGATACTTCTCCAAAGGAGACATGCAGCTGGCCGACAGACACATGAAAAGATGCTCAACATTGCTTATCATCAGGGAAACACAAATCAAAACCACACTGAGATACCACCTCACGTGTTCAGAGCGGCTAAAATTAACAACTTGGGAAACAGCAGATGTTGGTGAGGTTGTGGAGAAATGGGAACCCTCTTGCACTGTTGATGGCAATGCAAACTGGTGCAGCCACTATAGAAAACAGTGTGAAGAAAAAAATTAAAAATAGAATTACCCTGTAACCCAACAATAGCATTACTAGGAATTTATCCAAAAGATATAGGAGTGCTGATTCATAGGGGCACTTGTAGCCCAATGTTTATAGCAGCTCTTTCAACAATAGCCAAAATAAGGAAAGAGCCCAAATGTCAATCAACTGATGAGTGAATAAAGAAGATGGGGTTTATATATACAATGGATTACTACATGGCAATGAGAAGGAATGAAAACTTGCCATTTGCAACAGTGTGGACAGAATTGGAGGGTATAATGCTGAGTGAAATAAGTCGGTCAGAGAAAGACAGATATCATATGCTTTCACTCACATGGAATTTGAGAAACTTACCAGAAGACCATGGGGGAAGGGAAGGGGAAAAAATAGTTTCAAACAGAGAGGAAAGCAAACCCATCAGAGACTCTTAAATACAGAGAACAAATTGAGAGTTAACAGGGGGGAAAGTGGGAGGGAAAGTGGGTGATGGGCATTGAGGAGGACCCTTTTTGGGATGAGTACTAGGTGCTATATGTAAATGATGAATAATAGGAATCTACTCCTGAAACCAAGAGCACACTGTATACACTGTATGTAGCTTACTTGACAATAAATTATATTTAGAAAAAATAATAAAATAAATAAAATAGTTTTTTCTGTTTGAAAAGATTTGATTATTGAAAGAGAAGTTTACATGATGCTTAAGCCTCTTAGCATCTGAAGGTAATGAACATTTAGTTGCCTAAAGAAGATCAAGAAAGTATTTCATTCAAACAATAAAAGCACTTAAATTAGAAATTAATACATCTACCAACTCATTGGCATACTGTGTACCCAATTATATAAGCATTTTAAAATATCATATGACAAAGTCAAGTATATGAAAAATAACTCCTACTTTTCAGTAATCCAGTTTAAGATCTGATCACTGAATCCATAGGATTATAACCTTAGTCATTCTTGGTTTTCATTTTTCTCTTTTCTTGGGTCATACCAGAGATATAGAATCCTAAACAATACTAAAGTAGAGGGGAGACATAGACCAGAAGGATGCTGACATCTGGATGCTGACATGAGCTAGCTGTTAACATATATCATTACAAGACATCCTCTATCCTTACACCAGAAGTATTCAGTTCCTTAGTGGCTTTACTATCATGTGTGCTTAAAGATCTATGATCCAGTTTTCTTAGAACAATAAGTGTGCAGCCATTGCTTTTCCCCCTGTTCTTGGGGAACTGCACTAAAACTATCTCAAATTGCCCCAGCAGTTCAAGACCTCTCTTTATTCTGAATAGCCACAATACATTTCTTTAGGGCTTTATAGAGAATCTTTCTCTCAGCCTGCTATTTTTCATGCTAAATTTCCTCCACACATCCTACTTCATGTGTATATTCTCAGCTAACTGAAGAAATTCCACTAAGAGCTCAGATTTGGAAGATGGCATGCTCAGGTGAAAAGTTATTGAGAATTTCAGGTTTTTGACTATTGCTATTGGCTTTGCTTCATATATTCTTGAGAGCCTGCCATGTATCTTTCCTAAGGAAGGATAAAGTCCAGAGAGAGAAAGAGAGAGAGAGAGAAAGCATGCAAGTTCATACTTTAAAATACTTTGAATGCTATCATTCACTTGTGGGCATTTACCAAATACAAGATATTCATTTAAATAAACTGTGTAAAAAGAAGAAAGCAAATTAGGGCCAGAATAGTATGGGTTAACCAAGTACATCAAAGCTTGGATTCTTTTTATTGCTAAATTATATTGCATATGCAGATCCTGAGGAAACTCAAATGGTGATATTAATAGTCCCTTCTTCCTCTGAAGTACAACTAAGGCAGCACAGGCATCATTATGTTCTCTTGCAATGAGCAAGAGAAAATTCAGAGAATTTTCATGGAGTCTTAGCATTCTTTTTCTCTCTTAGTTCTGCATTTTTAAAGCACTCAATATGCAATGGTCACTTTTTCTAAAACAATGTCATGAAAAGAATGGCATCAACTGTCCTGATAAAATTCTCTGTGCCTTTTCTGCACTTCCATAATATGCAATTTTATAATCCTTTTGGAAGAAAACCTCAAGGTTTACAAGCTCGGAGATTTGAAATGTTCAGAATAGAATGTAAAGTGCTTATAGATATAGTTGTTTATGTTTGTGAGGACTTCAAGGCTATTTGTTCAGTAAAATAGTTTATGAGCCAATGGTTATGATTTTGAAAAGCTTTCCAAACAACATGGCTCCCCCAAAACAACATGGCTCCCAAGACTCTGAAAGGAAAGTTGGGTACAATTAGATTATTATCACACAATATCTAGTTTTATATTTAGATAGAATTTTTGAGACTTGTAATTTTTGAAATAAAAGTAATTTTATTTCCTAAAGGAAATTCTCTTACATGGTTTCTAACTCAAGAAAGAGAGATTCCCTTAACCCTAATATTTTCTTTCTTTTCTTAAGAAAGCTATAGAATTCAGAGGCAAATACTTTTTCAACACCAGTCTTCAGCCTATTCTTTTCACACAAGAAGTTATAAGTACCAGAATAAAGGTGAAACAGTTTTGAAATATTAGTTATAATTTGATTCATGGGTTCAATACCATCATGATTTTTTTAAATTAATAGAGTAAAAAAATAATTTTTACTTCCAAGCCATTGAAATGTCTGGGGACATTCCTCTCTTCCATCTTGTATTACTATGAAATAAAATCAGTTATCCTTTGAAGCTATTCTCACAAAAGGGTAATTGCAACAACTGAGAAAATGCAGCTTTTGACAGACTGTTAGCTAGAGAGATGACAGAATATTGGGAAGTGCCAGGACAAATATAGATTATCTCAAATAAATAAAAAATAGTGTAAAATAAGGAAAGAATTCATTGTTTGGGTCACTTACAAAAAAGCAAAAGAAGTAGAAAGATCTCCTGAGGGGTAAAGTTGGCATGTCTGTTTTAGAGAACATTAGATGAAGGATTGCAAGCTTCAAGGGTTCATCTGTGTCAGATTAAATAGTAATTTTGACTTACTATCTTACAACAAGAGAGTAAATGCTCTAGAAAAGAAAAAACTGCATGTTATTTTGTAATGAAGATTTATATTATAACAATAAATATGTGAAGACCATGTGAGAAGAAATCATTAGGAATTAATAATTGAATAAAATAACTATTAATGTTTTTTCTACCCAAGTAAGAGAATTTTAGAAAAAAATTTAAGATGATTTAGCCTTCTAAATTTAATCATCTAGTTTATTTATTGGCTTTTGCTATACCATCTGTTATAATTAAATGACCTAGAGTACTTTATATATTCATTATTATTCAGAATATTAAGTATAAACATATATCCATTTCTAGACATATAACATGCAGGCAACTTTTCAATATCTTTTTAAATACAAAAGTAATAGCTAGCAAATCAAAAATATTCATTTACCTCATTGTGAAATTAGCTTCATAATTCAATTCTTACAATTGAAAGAGAAAATAAAGATAAGGTAAACATAGTTTTAACGACTGGATTATATTTCACTTTCAACATGGGAGACAGAAAGTTGCTTAGACTGTTACTCTCAGCCTAATAATGAAAATAAGTCATATAACATAAAAACTTATAATTTTGTTAAAATCCATCAAAGAATTGAGGAAAAAGAAACCTGAATAAACTGAAATCCAAGAAAATTATAATACCTAGTTAGAAGAAAAATAAAGTAAAATCAGAGAGGGAGACAAATCAAAAGAGGCTCTTAAATACAGAGAACAAACTGGGGGTTGATAGAGGGGAAGTGGGTGGGGGGATGGGCTAAATGAGTGAAGGGCATTAAGAAGGGCACTTGTTGAAATGAGCACTGGGTGTTATATGTAAGTGATGAATCACTGGGTTCTGCTCCTGAAACCACTACTACACTATATGTTAACCAACTTGAATTGAAAAACGTACATTAAAAAAATAAACTCTAATCCTCTTCATCCGTGGTGAAGCACTGAGAGGGAGGGAAAACTGTAACATACATGAGGAAGAAGAAACTAGAATTTTTAAAATTTTTAATGTTTTATTTATTCCTGAGAGACAGAGAGAGACAGCGTGAGCAGGAGAGGGTCGGAGAGAGAGGGAGACACAGAATCTGAGGCAGGCTCCAGGCTCTGAGCTGGTTGTCTGTCAGCACAGAGCTTGACATGAGGGCTCGAACCCAAGAGCCGTGTGATCATGACCTGAGCCGAAGTCGGACGCCCAACCGACTGAGCCATCCAAGCGTTCCGAAACTAGAATTTTTAAAGGCCAAGTGTGATGTTTTAAAATTCCAAGAATTCTTATCAACAAAGATAGTCTGCATCCCCTTCCAACTCTTTCTCGTGCTATTACTAATTTTTGTGCAGAAGCGTGAGAGCAGGATGAGAGAGCTGAGAGCTGTTACCCAGCTGGAGCACAAATGTGCAGGAATGGCTATGGGCTAAGGGCATGGCAAAAGAATCTAATCGAACTGTCTGGAATCTCTGCTCTCACTGAGAACTAGGGGAAGGATTGCTTAGAGAAAGTCCCTTGAGGCAGAAGTGCACGGAACTGGAAGAGATCTGTGTGCAGAGCAAGAAAACTAAGAAAAATCTTTTTGAGGCCCATAGTGACTCATACCTTGCTTCAGTCCCTCCCCACTCTGAGTTTGGGAAGCAGTAAAGGGAAGACCTTCTGACAGACAGCCAAGACAATTCCTCACCAGCCCCAAAAGCAGGCAGGCTGACTCTAAAGCAGAGTGGGGACTCCCATAGTCCTGAAAGCTCATAGCTGGGCTGTAAAATATAAAGAGATCTTTGGAGCCTTCCAAGACTCAAATCCCAAATCCTGCTGAACGGAGATCCCAATCCAGTGCTAAAATTACTTGAATGCAGTGGTGAATGGTTCTAGCTACATGAATCGCAAAGCCCAGATCCAGATATACAAAATAAGACTCTGTTCCTCACACCAGAGTCCTGGTAGAAAGGTGCAACCTTTTCTACGTGAAAATATAATTTATCGTAATCCTTTTTTTTTTTTTTTTTTTTACATCTAGCATTAGCAATACAAATATTATTGAATGCACGGGGGAAAAAAAAAACGTGACTCAAGAAAGAAAACTGTCAAAAGAACAAAACTTGGAGATGGGCCATTTGTTTAAGCAGCCAGAAAGGGACTTAGACAATAACTATCATGGTATCCAGTGGAACAAATGGACAATGTCTGTGATTAGATGGGAATTTTCAGTAGCAAGAAGAAATCTATTAAAAAGACCCAAATAAGAATGCTACAAATGAAAAATACAATGGGAGAAATGAAGAATTCATTCGATGGATTAGCAGACTAGATATAGAGTGCACTAGGGACATCCAATAGAAATGATCCCAACTGAAACAGGTAAAGGGAAAAAGAAGTGTAAAAAAAAATAAAACAGAGTATTCAAGGTCTCTAGGACAGTATTAAACAATTGAATATATGTGTAATTTTAGTCACAAAAGAAAAGAGAAGAGAGATAAAGCAGAGGAAATATCTGAGAGACAATGGCAGGTACTTTTTTAAAATTAATGAAAGACTTCAACCCACACATCTAAGAACTTAGTGAATCCCAAACAGAATAAATGCAAAGAAAATCACATTTATGCACAGCTTAGTAAAAGTGTTAACAACCAAGCATAAATGGTCCAAAAGCAGATGGGTAGCAGAGGGTTGGCAAATTTACTACATGTGTATGTAAAACACTAAGAATAATGGTTGACTTTTCTTCATAAACAGTGAAATTTAGAAGAAAATATGGAATATCCTTCAAGTCTTAAAGAAAAAGAAAAAATAAATAAAGAACATACTATACTGGAAAAATATTCTTCAAAAAAGAAAAGGTTGAAAATATTTATAGGTGAACAAAAGTATTGAAAATTCATATCTAGTAGATTTGTCCTAAAATTAGTACCTGAAGAAGTTATTTAGACTGAAGCAAAAGGATCCCTAATACAAATGCAGGTCTCTATGAAACAATTACAAGACCAAAAACAGCAGTTTGATGCATGTAAAAGGCTTTAAAAATTTATTACATATTTGTGTATTTGTTTTCTGTTGCTACTGTAACAAATTACCGTAAACTGAGTGGCTTAACATGAAATCAGTTTATTATGTCACATTTCTCTAGACCATGAGGACAATATTAGTTCTACTAGAGGGCTACAATCAAGGTATGAAGACTGTTCATTTCTGAAGGTCCCAGGGGACAATCCTTTTCCTTGTCCTTTCCAGCGTCTGAAAGTTTGCCTGACATTCTTTGGCTCATGACCTTTTTTCTGCATCTTCAAAGTCATCAGCATTAGGTGAAGCCTTCCTCAGATAATGTTCCTGACATCATCTTCATCCCTCTTCCACTTTGCAGGAGCTGTTGATTACACTGGGCCCATTCAGAGAATCCAGAATATTCTCCCTACCTTAACATAGATGTTATCTACCTTAATTCCCCTTTGCAGGTAACCTAACATACTCACATGTTTTGTGGATTAGCACGTGGCATCTTTTGGGGCTATTATCCTGATATCACAAAATTCATATAATTTATATATACATTTATTAGATGTTTACTAGGTACTAGTTTATTTAAACTTTTTAAAAGATTATTGACTGTTTAAGTGTAATAAAAATAATAACATCTTATGGGTTTATTGAATATGTAGAAGCATAATATATGACAACAATTAGGGATAAATAGATTTTATTTTTTTATTATTTATTTATTTATTTATTTATTTATTTTTATTTTTTTACAAATAGTTTATTGTCAAATTAGTTTCCCATAACACTCAGTGCTTATCCCCACAAATGTCCTCCTCCATGCCCATCCCCGCCCCCCCCACATCCATAAGTCATCAGTTTTTGTCGGCATTCAAGAGTCTCTCATGGTTTGCCTCTCTCCCTTCCCCCACCATTTTCCCCCCTTCTTCTCACCCTTGGTCCTCCGTCAAGTTCCTCCTAATCCTCCTATACGTGCAAACATATGGTATTTGTCCTTCTCTGCCTGACTTATTTCGCTCAGCATAACACCCTCAAGGTCCATCCATGTTGCTACACATGGCCAGATTTCATTGTTTCTCATTGCCATGTAGTATTCCATGGTATAGATAAACCACATCTTCTTGATCCATTCATCTGTTGATGGACACTTAGGCTCTTTCCATGTTTTAGCTATTGTGGAGAGTGCTGCTATGAACATTGGGGTACATGTGCTCCTATGCCTCAGCATTTCTGTATCCCTTGGGTAAATTCCTAGCAGTGCTATTGCTGGGTCATAAGGGAGTTCTATTGTTAGTTTCCTGAGGAACCTCCACACTGTTTTCCAGAGGGGCTGTACCAGTTTACATTCCCACCAACAGTGTAGGAGGGTGCCCGTTTCTCCACATCCTCGCCAGCATCTAGAGTTCTCTGATTTGCTCATTTTAGCCACTCTGACTGGCGTGAGGTGGTATCTCAGTGTGGTTTTGATTTGTATTTCCCTGATGAGGAGGGATGCTGAGCATCGTTTCATGTGTCTGTTGGCCATCTGGATGTCCTCTTTGGAGAAGTGTCTGTTCATGTCTTCTGCCCATTTCTTCACTGGGTTGTTTGTTTTTCGGGCGTGTAGTTTGGTGAGTTCCTTATAGATTCTGGATATTAACCCTTTATCTGATATGTCATTTGCAACTATCTTTTCCCATTCCGTTGGTTGCCTATTAATTTTCTGGGTTGTTTCCTTGGCTGTGCAGAAGCTTTTAATCTTGATGAGGTCCCAACAGTTTATTTTTGCTCTTGATTCCCTTGCTTTTGGGGATGTGTCAAGTAAGAAGTTGCTGCGGTGGAGGTCAAGGAGGTTGTTTCCTGCTTTCTCCTCTAGGGTGTTGATAGTTTCCTGTCTCACGTTCAGGTCCTTTATCCATTTTGAGTTGATTTTTGTGCATGGTGTGAGAAAATGATCTAGTTTCATTCTTCTGCATGTT
Source organism: Hyaena hyaena (assembly GCF_003009895.1). Taxonomy (NCBI): domain Eukaryota; kingdom Metazoa; phylum Chordata; class Mammalia; order Carnivora; family Hyaenidae; genus Hyaena; species Hyaena hyaena. The sequence goes on from NW_024080857.1 coordinate 479,679, forward strand.
GCTGTCCAGTTCTCCCAACACCATCTGTTAAAAAGGCTGTCTTTTTTCCATTGGATATTCTTTCCTGCTTTGTCAAAGATCAGTTGGCTGTATACTTTTGGGTCCACTTCTGAGTTCTCAATTCTGTTCCATTGGTCTATGTGTCTGTTTTTGTGCCAATACCATACTGTCTTGAGGATGACAGCTTTGTAGTAGAGGCTGAAGTCTGGGATGGTGATACCTCCCGTTTTGGTTTTATTTTTCAGTATTACTTTGGCTATTCGGGGTCTTTTGTGGTTCCATACAAATTTTTGGATAGTTTGTTCTAGTTTTGAGAAGTATGCTGGTGCAATTTTGATTGGAATTGCATTGAATGTGTAGAGTGCTTTAGGTAGTAATGACATCTTAACTATATTTATTCTTCCTATCCATGAGCATGGAATGTTTTTCCATTTCTTTGTGTCTTCTTCAATTTCCTTCATAAGTTTTCTATAGTTTTCATCATACAGATCTCTTGTATCCTTGGTTAGGTTTATTCCGAGGTATTTTATGGTTTTTTGTGCAATTGTGAATGGGATCAGTTTCTTGATTTCTCTTTCTGTTGCTTCATTATTGGTGTATAAAAATGCAACCGATTTCTGTACGTTGATTTTGTACCCTGCAACTTGGCTGAATTCTTGGATCAGTTCTAGTAGGCTTCTGGTGGAGTCTGTCGGGTTTTCTATGTAGAGTATCATGTCATCTGCGAAGAGTGAAAGTTTGACTTCCTCTTTGCCAATTCTGATGCCTTTGATTTCCTTTTGTTGTCTGATGGCTGATGCTAGGACTTCCAGCACTATGTTAAACAACAGTGGTGAGAGTGGACATCCCTGTCGTGTTCCTGATCTCAGGGGGAAAGCTCTCAGTTTTTCCCCGTTGAGGATGATGTTAGCTGAAGGCTTCTCATAGATGGCTTTGATGATGTTTAAGTAGGTTCCTTCTATCCCAACTTTCTCGAGAGTCTTTATTAAGAAGGGATGCTGTATTTTGTCAAATGCTTTTTCTGCATCTATTGACAGGATCATATGGTTTTTATCTTTTCTTTTATTGATATGATGGATCACATTGATTGATTTGCGAATGTTGAACCAGCCCTGTAACCCAGGAATGAATCCCACTTGATCTTGGTGGATGATTCTTTTGATATGCTGCTGGATTCGATTTGCAAGGATCTTGTTGAGAATTTTTGCATCCGTATTCATCAAGGATATTGGCCTATAGTTCTCTTTTTTTGCTGGATCTCTGTCTGGCTTGGGAATCAGAGTGATGCTGGCTTCATAAAATGAGTCCGGGAGTTTTCCTTCGACTTCTATTTTTTGGAATAGCTTGAGAAGAATTGGGATTAATTCTGTTTTAAATGTCTGGTAGAATTCCCCAGGGAAACCATCAGGTCCAGGGCTCTTATTTGTTGGGAGATTTTTGATCACTGATTCGATTTCTTCACTCGTTATGGGTCTGTTCAGGTTTTCTATTTCTTCCCGTGTGAATTTTGGTAGTGAGTGTGTGTTTAGGAATTTGTCCATTTCTTCTAAGTTGTCCAATTTGTTGGCATATAATTTTTCATAGTATTCCCTGATAATTGCTTGTATTTCTGAGGGGTTGGTTGTAATAAGTCCATTTTCATTCATAATTTTGTCTATTTGGGTGCTCTCTCTTTTCTTTTTGATAAGCCTGGCTAGAGGTTTGTCAATTTTGTTTACTTTTTCAAAAAACCAACTCTTGGTTTCATTGATCTGTTCAATTGTTTCTTTGGTCTCTATGTTGTTTATTTCTGCTCTAATTTTTACTATTTCTCTTCTTCTACTGGGTTTAGGGCGTTCTTGTTGCTCTGCCTCTAGCTCCTTTAGGTGAGCTGTTAGATTTTGGACTTGTGCTTTTTCTAATCTCTTGAAATAGGCCTGGAGAGCAATGTACTTTCCTCTTAGGACTGCCTTGGCCGCATCCCATAGATTTTGAATTGTTGTGTTTTCATTTTCATTTGTTTCCATATATTTTTTAATTTCCTCTCTAATTGCCTGATTGGCCCATTCATTCTTTAGAAGGGTGTTCTTTAACCTCCATGTTTTTGGCGGTTTTCCAGACTTCTTCCTGTAATTGATTTCAAGTTTCAAAGCATTGTGATCTGACAGTGTGCATGGTATGACCTCTATTCTTTTATATTTATTGAGGGCTGCTTTATGTCCCAGTATGTGATCTATCTTGGAGAATGTGCCATGCGCACTTGAGAAGAAAGTAAATTCCCTGGCCTCAGGATGTAAAGTTCTAAATATATCCGTCAGATCCATCTGGTCCAATGTGTCTTTCAAGTCCATTATTTCTTTAGTGATTTTCTGTCTGGTTGACCTATCCATTGCTGTAAGTGGAGTATTAAAGTCCCCTGCTATTAGCACATTCTTATCTATAAGCTTGTTTCTGTTTGTGATTAATTGTTTTAGATATTTAGGTGCTCCCATATTCGGTGCCTAGACATTTATGATTGTTAGTTCTTCCTGATGGATGGACCCTTTAATTATTATGTAGTGCCCTTCTTCATCTCTCGTTATTGTCTTTCATTTAAAGTCCAGTTTGTCTGATAGAAGTATCGCTACTCTGGCTTTCTTTTGATTTCCTGTAGCATGATATATATTTCTCCATCCCCTTACTTTTAATCTGAAGGTATCATCCAGTCTAAAATGAGTTTCTTGTAGACAGCATATAGATGGATTTTGTTTTTTTATCCATTCTGCTACCCTATGTCTTTTGATTGGAGCATTCAGCCCATTTACATTCAGTGTTATTATTGAAATATGTGGGTTTAGAGTTTTGTATCTTTTATAGGGTTCATGTTTGTGGTGGTGTCTCTGGTATCTTTGTTCCTTGCAACCTTTCCTTCAGAGCGTCCCCCTCAGGATTTCTTGTAGGGCTGGCTTCGTGGTGACAAATTCTTTCAATTTCTGTTTATTTGGAAAGGTTTTTATCTCTCCTTCTATTTTGAATGACAGGCTTGCTGGATAAAGGATTCTTGGCTGCATGTTTTTACTGTTCGTCACATTGAAGATCCCCTGCCATTCCTTTCTGGCCTGCCACGTTTCAGTAGATAGGTCTGTCACCACTCTGATAGGTTTCCCTTTGTATGTTAGGGCCCTTTTCTCCCTAGCTGCTTTCAAAATTCTCTCCCTGTCTTTATATTTTGCCAGTTTCACTATGATATGCCCTGCAGAAAATCAATTCAAGTTACTTCTGAGGGGAGTCCTCTGAGCCTCTTGTATTTCGACATTTACTTCTTTCCCCAGGTCGGGGAAGTTCTCTGCTATAATTTGTTCCAGGACTCCTTCAGCATCTTTCCCCCTCTCTTCCTCTTCTGGGATTCCTATGATAGGGATATTGTTGCGTTTGACTGTATCACTGAGCTCTCGAACTCTGCTTTCCTGTTCGTGGATCAGTTTCTCTCTTTTCTTGTCAGCTTCTTGTTTTTCTATAATGGTGTCTTCTAAATCACTTATTCTCCTTTCTCCCTTTTCAAATCCGTGCATTGGAGGCCTCTAATTTATTAAGTATTGCATTTATCGCATTTTTAAAGTCTTCATGCCTATTTTTATTTTCCATTCTGTCTGTAGCCATAGTTTCTTTGATGTCCCCTATGTTTTTTTCAAGCCCAGCTATTAATTTTACCATTATTATTCTAAAATCTTGTTCAGTTATGCTGCTATCTGTGTTGAGCAATTCATTTGCTGTCACTTCTTCTTGGAGTTTCTTTGGAGGAGAGCTCTTTCCTTTCGTCATTATAGTTAGCTTTCCGGCTCTTGTTGGTTTTAAAGACCTGTTAGGCTCTCTGTTTCTATGAGCGCTGCTATATCCAAGAAGACTCTTTGACTGTACAGGGCCTATCTTTTCAGAGAGTGTGTTTTGAATGGTATCTCTTGGTCTCTCTTGTTGGGACCTTGGTTATTTTATTTTCCTATTTGTAGTGATATTTGGGACTCTCCACCTTGTGTACTCTAGCTTGTTTCTTGAGGTAGCCATTAGAAGCCTCTCTCAGTGGATTCTGCGTCCTTTTTTCTCCCAATCTCTCAGGTTTTGTAAGGTTTCCAATGTCTTCAGATCTTTTCTGTGTGATGTAGGGGCGCGAGTGCAAGTACGGAGCTCCTTACTTCTCTGCCATCTTGGCCCCTCTCCTAAATAGATTTTTTTAATCATTCTGTTTTTTAGTCTAGACTGTTATAAGTTAAAATGCATTCTCTAGTCTCTAGAGAAACCATAAGAAAGAAGCACACCTAAAAGATGATAGAAGTGATAAATAAATCCTTTGACTGATTGATTGATTGATATTTTTTATTTCAATTTTTGAGAGATAGAAAGAGTGTGAGTAGGGGAGGGTCAGAGAGAGAAGGAAACACAGAATCTTTTTTTTTTTTTTTTTAAATGTTTTTTATTTATTTCTAGGAGAGAGAGACAGCGTGAGCAGGGGAGGGTCAGAGAGAGAGGGAGTCACAGACTGAAACAGGCTCCAGGCTCTGAGCTGGCAGTCAGCACAGAGCCCGACGCGGGGCTCGAACCCACGAACCGCGAGATCATGACCTAAGCGAAAGTCGGACGCTTAACCGACTAAGCCACCCAGGCGCCCCCGGAAACACAGAATCTGAAGCAGCCTCCAGGCTCTCAGCTGACAGCACAAGATGAAAAGGAGGAGCCCAATGTGAGGCTCAAACTCAGCAACTGTGAGATCATGACCTGAGCCAAAGTCGGATGTTTAACCAACTGAGCCACCAGGTGCCCTGTAAATAAATTCTTTAGTTTTAAATTTCAAAAAAGGGGCAAGAAATAGATGGACACAGGAATAAATGATAAATTGGACAAATAGAAAACAAACCAGTATATCAATTGTTACATGAATGTAAAAGATAAATCAATAAAAAACAAAACTCAAATGTGTGCTAGTTCCAAGTACTACAACTTAAACACATAGACAGAGACAGATAAATAGTAAAAGGTAGCCAAAGGTATTTCAAAAAACCACCAAACTAAAAATACATGTGTGGCTATTTTATTATACAACAAAATAGACTCAGAGAGTAAAAAGGAGGAGGAGGAGGAGGAGGAGGAGGAGGAGGAGAAAGAGGAGGAAGATGAAAAGGAGGAGTCGAAAGAGGAAGATAAGTAGAAGGAGAAGAAGGAGAAGAAGAAGAAGAAGAAGAAGAAGAAGAAGCAGCAGCAGAAGCAGCAGCAGCAGCAGCAGCAGCACATTAGGTTAATGTGCTAAACTGTACATAGTCTTTCTTCCAAACACTTAGTTACTAACTTTAAGTTTATATACATATATAAAGTTTATATATAAGTTTATATATATATATGATTTAAAAATTTTAAATTATGTGTATATATTATATATATATATGTATATATAAGTTCCTTATTCCTACTTGGGTATTTTAAAATCCCAGACTTTGAATAGATAACAAAAATATTAATTATTTCAAGCCCCAAATCACTAATTAATAATTAGTTAAAATGTAAAAGTATTTTATACAGGACTTTGTACCATTCAGATAGAATAAACGTTTTAGGTATTGATCTTATTACAGAGTCTCTTTCTTTTAAAGGAATCCCTTCAATTGAGTTGGTGCTATCTTTAGATTAGCTTCTGTTTTTCAACATGTGAATAAAAGGATTCTGCTTATCACTAACATTTTTGGCTTTAAGATTTTTGAAACATACCATGACAAGCCAAAAATGAAATATGAAACCAAGAACAAATTTTTCCTTACCATTTACATCTGTAAGAGAGGCATATATAATAAACATTCTACACGGACTACCATATCATATAAAATGAATATATTTCTGGGGCGCCTGGCTGAGACAGTCAGTTAAGTGTCCAACTCTTGATTTCGGCTGAGGTCATGATCTCATGGGTTTGTGAGTTCCAGCCCCACATCATGGTGTGCACTGACAATGTGGGGCCTGCTTGGGATTCTCTCTCTCCCCCTCTCTTCTCTTTCTCTGCCCCTCCCCACTCTCTCTTTGTCTCTCTCTCTCTCTTTCTCTAAGAATAAATAAATAAACTTTAAAAATAAAATAAAAATATTTTTAGTAATGACTAATTATTGCCACATAAAAGAACCTAGAGTTCTTTTAGGGGGGATTCTTAGAATTTTATGATTTGTGATGCAGGGGGGTGCATATGAGTCTGTGTGATGGGAATATATAAGTAGTGTCAGAAAGAGAGGGTTACTAGTCTACTATTCTTTACTATATACATTTATTTTTTTCTTCCATTTTGGGAGATCCTTCTGTTTTATTATCGACTTACATTTGTGTATGACAGATAATAAATATGTGATAACATTATTACATATAAATATTTTAATAAATGTGTAGCTATATATTAGCAAATGTGCAACAATATGTTAGTAAGTAGAAGTCAAAACAGGGTCACATTTAAAACAAGTTGAAATGTAGGGAAAATTTGTCACCTTTTCAAGATTGTAATGGATTTCCAGTAGCCCACAAATCTCAAACTTCCACTGTGATCTTGGACAGGATCTAGTCGCATATTTACTGGCAAAGCAACACTTATATAAATTTAGCAGATTTTTCTCCGAAAGCAAAGAGTTAATAACATCTGTCAGGATATTTGATATATACCTCTTTTACAGCAATCTTCTGTAACTTCCACTACAGGAATTACTATTATAAACTGCCAGAGCACCCCATGTAGCATCATAAAATCTATTTCCTACCTATAGGCATATCCTCCTCAGGGCCAATCACAATTAAAATCTTTTAAAGAAACACATGTGTATAAATGCACAGGTAAAACTGAAGTGTCATTGTCCATACAATATATGGGCTTGGTAATCTCAGAGTTTTGAAGAAACCATTTTTCTTCTGAGTTCTCTTATTTAAAAAAGAATATTGATATAATTGGGTTTTATTTATAATTCTTCAATATAGCTTTGAGTATTTTTGGTGAATGAATTACCTCTACTACTTATGCAATTATTGATTGGTTTTATGTTACCCCAATTTGGGGGGACAATATACCCAATTAATTTTTTAAGTTTATTTATTTATTTTGAGAGAGAGAGAATGCAAGTGAGGGAGGGGCAGAGAGAGAGAGGGAGACAGAATCCCAAGCAGGCTCCTCAAGTCAGTGCAGAGCCTCATGCGGGGATGGAACACACAAATAGTGAGGTCATGACCTGAGCCAAAGTCAGAGGCTTAACCCACTGAGCCACCCAGATGCCATCCCTGTCCCCTGTTAAATTTTAGACAGGACCTCACTAACCTTCAATATTGATGCTCATTAAATTTATTTTTTTTATTTATAAATTTTGATTGTGGTAAAAATTATTAATGTCCTCACGAGAAATCAGGTTCTCTTCTCTTGGGCACACGTTCTTTGAGTTTGCTTTGCAACTAATTTTGAGGAATGATATGCAGGCAGAAGTCATACGTGCTACTTCTAGGTGAAAGATGTACAGAACCTATACTAATCTCCATGATTCTCCTACTTTTCAGGGAACGGAACAGTAAGTTTATATGGAGATAAGATCTAAGCATCCTAGGGTGCTGAGCCAATCGCTTAGGAGGAGGGTCATGTGGGTGTGTGGTGGAGGGAGGGGTGTGCTTACCTGCATGTGTATGTTTTATTATTCAATAAAGATTTATTGAGTCTTTATTGTGTGCCATCACTTTAGGGATGATGGGGATAATGCCTCACCACTGGAAGAATAGTCTTTTTATGAGCAAGAAATAAACATTTTCTGTATTAAACCACCGATCTTTCAAGATTATTTGTTTCAGTATAAAAACTAAACTAAACTAAACTAAACTAAACTAAACTAAACTAAACTGAACCATTCTAAAAGTTTAACCTGTGACTTTAGAGTTAGTGTGTTCCCAATAGTGACTCTAGTTTTTCAGGTCTAGATGGACCAAATAGGTGATAAGTTTAAGAACATAATAATGTTGGGGCACCTGGGTGGCTCAGTCAGTTAAGTATTCGACTTCGATTCAGGTCATGATCTCACGGTTTGTGGGTTCAAGCCCCACGTCGGGCTCTGTGCTGACAGCCAGATCAGAGCCTGGAGCCTGTTTCAGATTCTGTGTCTCTCTCTCTTTCTGATCCTCCCCTGCTCACGCTGTCTCTTTCTCTCTCAGAAATAAATAAAAAACATTAAAAATAAATACATACATACGTATATACATAATGTTATACTTTTAGCAGAAAAAAGCAATAACAATATAGGTTAAAAAATGGAAATAAAGAGTAACACAAAGAAAAATAACAACTATAACCCCACCATCAGAAGCAATAACCATTTAAATTGTTTTGTATATCCAATATGTATGTATAATATAATATATAGTACATAATATATATGAAGAAAATAATATATATAGAATTGAATCCACTAGGATATATATAGTGAAATGTCTTCACAATATATAGAAAAATACATATATAATGTTAACTCATATATATGTAATAATATATAGAATATATAGAATACAGAATATATATATATATATATGTTAACTCTTCTAAAATAAAAATACAAAATTTGTAAATTTATAAATAATATATCAGACAAAGATATTTTGAAATGATTGTAGTTCGTGGAGTTTCTCTTTTATGTGTGACATTCCATCGGTTGAACTTGTTATAAAATTTATACTTAAGAAATATTTTATATCTGCCACTGTGTGGAGCATATCTTTCCCATAATTTGACTTGAAGTATCTCCTAGATACTAAGTAATCCTACATGATTTTTGACATATGTTTTATTACTAAACCAACATCTATTATTCTGTCTTGAAATATGTCTTTGTGAATTGAAACAGACTCGTCTCCACAATATCAAAGCTATTAGACTTTTTATTCACTCATTTATTTTCTCAACTCCACAGTTCTCTTACTTTATTATTAATTTAAAAAGTCACTTCTATTTTGTGCCTCTATAAAAGCAGGTGATCTTTGAATAATAATTCATACTTAATTAAAATAGTCAAAATTTAAGGGGGAAAGAAAAATGTTTCTCTCAACAGTCTATTTACTACTAAATTGAATTATGTCAAGCAAACAACAAAATCTGATTTTGGCCATATTTCTTTCCTCCTATAAATATGCACAGCCCCATTCTTTTTACCAAAAACTTCTGTTATCAAGTCCTCATAACTATAGAATATTAGCAAACTTCTACAAGTTTCCATATGTGGCACTGAGCACTCTTTTGTTCTCCAATGAATACATCAGTTAAGGTCATTATGACCCACACTGAAGATAAAGATCTCTTCTTTAAAAAAAAACAAAACACTTTGTTTTAAATGTTGAATAAAAAGATAGAAAAAAAAATTCCAGTTAGCTAAAATTAAATTTCCACTTACAAGAATTTTCACATTGTATCTTCACAATGTTAGTTAATGAGAAAAAGATACCTTTTCAATTCTATTTAAACTCCAGTTCAGCACTTTCTTCTTCTGTAGTTGGCAAACAACCATCAGTTGTTTTGTTTATAGTTGTTCGGAAATAGAGGTTTTTATAGAACTATAATTTTCTTTTAATTTTTAAAATATTTATTTATTTTTGAGAGGGAGGGGGAGAGAGAGAGAGAGAAAGAGAGAGAGAGAACACAAGTGGGGGAGGGCCATAGACAGACAGACACAAAATTCAAAGCAGGCTCCAGAGCCCAATGCGGGGCTCAAACTCACCAGCTGTGAGATCATGACCTGAGCCAAAGTCGGCCAATTAACACAATGAGCCACCCAGGGACCCCTATATTACTATAATTTTTAATGATAGTGTTTCTCATGAAACACATCTCAAAATTTCGGTTACATCTTCAGAAGAGAAATTTTTTTCTCATAAGTGTTCCACTTTGATTATTGGACCTCCCTTTTCTGTATTGCACTCTTCAAATTTCATTTATAGCCTTCACAGAGGTATGTTCCTTATCTCTGTCTAATGTAATGGTTTGCTGCATAGAAACAAATTTTGTGATTCCATGTTCAGGCTCTCTATTCCTGAGGAATAGGCCATTAGTTCATCACACGTTACTGAGCGTTCTGAGTATATTTTCCTTTGGTAAAGCTAAGTAGTTTGAGGTTCTGTTTTTTCCTAGTGGATTCATTTTCTTGGATGCTGACTTTGGTATCCTGCTTTTCTCTGCATCTTTCCTTAATCTTCTGTTCAGCTTGACTCTGCATTTTTTTCTCTCTGCCTCTTGATTGATCCTTCACATCCTGGTTTCCAAACTTGTCTCCTCAATCACTTGTGAACCAGGCAGCACATATTCTGTCTTGAAGTCATCTGCAAATAAACACTTTCCTACTTCAGATGAGGTCATTCTGAAAACAAATAATAGTTGTTTAAACCGGGGTGGGGGGCATTATGAATTATGGAATAATGATTGTTAACCTAATGCCTTATCATGAAAACTCCACTTTGGAAATAACTATACTTAATGTAAACAGATGATTCAGTTTACATACCATATACATTAATATGTGCCCTTGAGTCAGTCTTTGAAATCAGCTATTTTGCATCAGTAGCCTTCTCTCCGGTCACCATTTTGTTAGAGCAGAATTTATTTGGGAATCGTGCTTATCAAACCATGTTTTTTGTTTTTTTTTGATGTTTGTACATGTCATGTTTTCCCCTCTCTTCTCATGTTTTCTATCATCTTTCTGCTTTAGCTTCTACTGTCCTGCTGAGTAATCAAACAAATCTCTAGACACTGTGGTCTTGCTGCTCATCTCGGTAAAGAAAAAAAACCAAATAGCAGCTGCTGAAATTGTGAGCCTTCCTTTCTGGCTGTCAAATTTACTGAAAACAGATTCCTTAAGGAGTTGTTTGTAATTCAAGCAGGCACAAAAGAGAAAAAGAAGCCTCTTATTTGCTGAAACTAGAAAAGTAATGCTAGGGCAACTTAGTTCCTATCTTAGAAAGAGAAAGAAGAGCAAATAGCACACTGTTAATGTCTTGCAAGTACCCAGCACTACTTTGCTAAAATCAGGTCATCACTTACACTGACAATACGTAAAATAGTGCTCATAAAACATACATATCCTGAAAGAAAAATTATTCAAACTGATTGTAGTGAAATGAATTAAATGTTTTAAAAGGTGAAGCGTTCCTTTGGTGAGGTCAACTACTTTGAATTCTATATACTTGGGCAAGAAAGAGAATCACTGGAACTAAGTCGCTTGAATTAAGAACTAAGTCACTGGAAAGAAGGTAGAACCAGCCATTGAGAAATGTCGGATCCTGTTAAGTAAACTTTGACAATCATTTACACCTCTGACCCTTATTTTTCCTCAATGGTGAAATGAGGGGCATTGAATTTAATGACACATAAAGTTTCTTACATCACAAAGTTTTCATGATGCAGTGAATTGTATGTCACTGCTTATACTTTACCAGAAAATTATTGCCAAATTAAGAGTCGCTGTAATCAGATTAACACCTTCACAATATGTGTTACTAGAAAATGTTATTCAATTTACCAAAATGTTGCTTGTGCTCTGTGTTTTAGTAACAGATCTTTAGCTTAAAACCTATAATGTCTGTATTTATTCTTGTAACTAACTCAGTCTGTCAACCTAATAGCAAAGGCGGGGGAGAATAGCCATAAACAAAACCCCAAAACTAAAGACATCTACTATCTAATTGGTTTTTTAAGGACAGGAACAAGGGCTCTGTGTGTATTTGTGTCTATTTATATAATTAGGGACTTGTAAGGAAGCTGTGTGAGCTCTTAGCATTTGGGATCTCATACAAGTGGGAAAACAGAAGGAGCTGTCTATGAATCCCCTGGGGTTTTAGGATGGAGAAAAGTGTTGAAAAATAAGTGATTTGAGAATGGATGGACGCTGGGGGAAAAAAACCAATTGGGGATTCATGGGGGAGGAATTAGAATGATGGAAAGTGAAAGAAGGGTAAAGAAGAAAAGACTAGGGTTACCTCTGAACTACAGGTAAAAACTATTAGTAAGTCTTTTCTTAATTCATATATATTTGTTGAACCCTGGGGAAAGATTCAACCTTTAGATTTAGAATCACCTCTAGATTCCCTGACATCCTCAACCCCCATTCCAAGTCCCAAGAAGTAATAATATAGAAATGGATATGGATAATAATTAATTACAATAATTAACATTCACTGAATTACATTGCTAGAAATTGAAGCTTATGTGTCATTTAACACTTCATGCTTCCATAGAGCTATGCTGGTGATATTCTTTCATAGAATCCAGCCTCTGAAATTCTGGACTTTGGGGCTAATACCCTAGAAGTTCAAGCTTCTTAATGGTTTAATACAATTAGATGGAGTCTTAAGTCTCTTTTCTTCTAGAAGAAACATCCTTCTCCATCCTACTTTCCATTAATAAAAAAAGCTAATAATACTTGAAGGAATCAGGATAGGCAACAGAATAAATAAGCTTACATAGACTTTTATGCCTTAGGGGGAAACTTAGTTTTCCACCAATTTTCCTCTGTTTGCTTTTCTTAGTATTACCTACTGTCACCATTTATATTAAGCAACTGCAAAATAGCAAAGGATGCTGCTTTCCTTACATTTGTAAAGGATTTTATTTAGCAGAGGCAAGTATTTTGCTTATATCTTCAAGGATCCTCCCCAGATCACCAAGAGATTCCTTTGGGGATAGAGTCAACAACTAGAGAGACAAACAAAAATAAAACAACTCATATGGTAACAAATAGGTTTTATTTTTCCTACAGTATCGCATTTGCATATTCCCTTCAAAAACTTGTGGTAATAATATCTATTTGAAAACTACATTCAGAGATCCTAAACAACAGCCGAATGCCATCCTTTTATAACTAACGCCTTTCAAAGAAAATAAACAAACATCTCTCACTGTAGTTCCTCTCTTAGATTTAATCCAACTCCTTATAGACAAAAAAGTAGACACAACTTTAAAAAGTACAACCCACTACAACCTGGCTTTTGTCTACAAGGTTTCTTTGAAACTTCCACTGTGGAGATCACCTATGACCAGCAATTTACTAAATCTACTGGCCAATTTTCACTTTTCATTGTATATACCCTATCTGCAACATTTGACACAATTGTTTACTCTCTACTTCTGGCAACTCATTTTTCACTTGGATTCTAGAACACCACAACTGCTGGGTTTTCCTCTTAACTAACTTTACTAATAAGCTTTCTTACCTTGTTCTCTTATTCTCACTTTTCTCCCAAACTCTTAACACTGGTCCTAGAATCTCCTGTGATTAGACTCATTCTCTGTATCTCTATCCCAGACCATTCTGAACTTGTATATTCAAATGCCAGCTCAGTATCACCACTGGATGTCTCATATGTTTCAATTTGAATCTCAGATTTAATATCTCCAAAAGTGAACTTGTGATCTTAATTCCCAAACCTGTTCTACCTGTAGTCTTTTGCATATCACTTAAAATCAATTTCATGCTTTCTGCTGCTCAGGCCAAAAAAACTAAGTCATAATTGATTAATGTTATACTCTCACATACTACATCCAATTTGTCAAGAATTCCTATGGGTTTTACATTTAGAATATATCCACATTCTGATCCTTTGTCAGCACCTCATTGCTATCATTTTGGACCAAACATAATCTCTTCCCTGGATTATTGCTATAGTATCTTATGTGGTCTCTGCTTCTATCCTTTCTCCCATCTGGAATCTATTCTCAACATAACAGTCAAAGTAATTTTTTAAGAACATTTATCATATTATGTTCTCCTCTGCTCAGAATCCTTCAGTGTTTCCTTATCTCATTAAAAATGAATGGCAAAGTCATTACAATGGCCTGTAAAGTGCTACACTATTTACTCGGCTAGTAATTCTCTGAACTTCTCTCCCCTGCCTATTTTCTTAATTTCTCTGTGTGGAATCATCTTTTATACATCTACATGACTAACTCTTTCATCTACTTTAAAATGTTGTCTTCCTCCTCAGTGGGAACAACCTTGACCAATTTATTTACAGTTGCAATCCTTTGGATATACCGTTGGTTCATTCTTCTCCAAAGACCAAACCCAATCACCTTCTAACATCTATAAATGGTTTACATATTGATTATGCTTATTGCCTGACACCCACTGTTAGGGCAGAGATTATTACCTGATAAGGCTGCAAAGCCAAGTACAAAGTGGGCACTCAAAAATATGAGAATAAATGAATAAAGAAACCACTCTGCTGGAGGACTAACCAAATATCTGACATAACAACACTGACTTAGGAGAAGACACAGAGTAATTCCAAGGGAAGTGGCCTATTAGAATCCCAATTTGCCCCATCAAATTCAATAGGCAGTAGGATTAGTAGAATTTTTCTTTGCTAGCTAGTTGCTCAGTTTTCCTGGATGTTGTCTGCTTTTCATCATTCATTCACCATTCATTGCACCATTCATTTTCTTCCTTGGTATAAACATTGCCTAACATTTCCCCTGCATTCCAGTCTATCTTAGATTTGTGTTTGCCATTTTCCTTAGCTCATTTCCCTAACTTAAATTTACTTTGTCCAGCCTGCATCAGTATCCGCTTGGTATTTCATTCCTTGCTTATTTACTTCTGATCATTTCCGGCTTGAAAAGATCTTCCTTGACTTTCTATGGCTCTATTTAGTTTATCTACACCTAAAAACCTCTACAATCTACTAAGAAAGTTGTGTAACTGAGAAAAAAAAACAGCACTAAAAATTAACACTGATTTTTAAAGTGATGTCTTCACTATGGGTTGGATAAAATTATTGCCATTTTCCAGATGAACAAACTGAGATCCAGTTTTTAAGTGACTTTTCTAATCTTAGCTTGGATATGTTGTAGCCAGCCTTCGAATCCAGATGTGTGTGCCTTCAAAATCACTGCTCATTGTACAATGTCACATTGCCTCTTTAATCCAGATATACCAAACTATAGTCCAGTGCTTTTCCCATTACATATGCAATCTTTTCTCATGTTTTAGAAATACAGTGTTTGGTGCCTCTTCACCCTTCAGCATTTAATAATCATTTATTCCTCACACTTCACTTCAAAACTCTATTTCATATACAATGCATTCATTATGCATACTGAAATCACACTCAAAGTGGGAAAATATCCAACTACCTGCCAATAAAAATATGTGAGCATTCGCTAATGTTAGAAACAGTCACTCTTCCCTGGATAACTTTTTTTTTTTTCCAGCTAAGTTTACTGACCAAGCCAAACATGATTTTACTGATAGCTTTAGACTCTTTAAAAAAAAATTTTTTTGTAATCTTCTTTTTCTAAGTTAAAGTAACAGTACAGTTGTTGGTAAATATAACACAGACACTTAAATCAAGATAATATATGAGTCTTCTAAATTTAGATTATTTCCAAACGGGAAGACATGTATCTCCTTCCTTTGACCTCAAAAGAAAAGAAAAAAAAAGCCTCAAAGCTGAAGATATTCATACTGCTCTTACAGAAAGTGGATAATCTCTGAATGGGGACCAAAGTTATATTTTCCCTTTCATCTAAAGTAAGGGAAAGAAGCTCTCTGAATGCCTTTTAATCTTGTATCTGAAAAAAGTGTAGTCAATTCTCACTTTGAATTTTTGCAATGACTAATTGCTCGCTCCTTAGAGCTTCTGATTTTTAAGAAAGTGAAATATGGAAGGGCTGAAAACCTGACCTTTAATACATATTTCCCTATTCCACTGTCCTATGATGAACCCAAACCTAAATGATTCGCCCACAATAAATCTAATTAAATCTAGAACTTTCTGAAATTTAAAAAATTTTAGTTTCTCTGAAGGTTGCATTTTAAAACCAAGCCTTATCTGCAACTTTTGATTTTCAAATTAGAAATTCTATTATCCTGACTATCCACATAATAGCCTAGCTAATAAAACTAATATGCTGATTTTTAAAAGTAATCAATAAATATACTTGTTGTCTATGTGTTTAGTTTTTACTTGACTCTGAAGGGAAACTAAAATAAAATATATAACCCCTATTCACACACACAAAAAAAGCATGGGTTACAAGGATGAAGTAGTTAAAAAAATTATATTAAAGAAATAAATATCATTAGAGGAATGAGGAAAATTTATAAGAATGAGAAAAGCAAAAACCACTGGGAACAAGAATAATTTCATTGTTTTAATAAAACATGTAAGATAAAAGCAGTTTTTGAGGAAGGTGAATTAATAATATGATCTAGAGAAAGAATGTAATTTGCAGAATCAGAAGAAATTGTTGTCAAATGAGAAATTCAAGTTTGGAGTTATGGTAATGGGACAATTTTAATTTGAAGGGAAAAATATTTATAAAGAACAAATATGAGTCAGGGAATCTGGAATAATCTTTTACATAGAAGACAGCCTAGGGATCCAGACCCAGGCAAATAGTCCATGGGTTTAGGGTAAGCACACGAATGGAATAAGACCTCTGGTCAGGGTGGATATAAGGAAGACCTGAAAAGCCAATGGAAAAGCCAGAGCACAGAGCAGGATGCACAATAAAACTAGAGTATCAATTAAAAGGAATTCAGCCTTCAGACTTACATCACTTTTTCTGAAACTTGATAATGATTGTCATTCTTACATTAAAACATTCTGTGTGTGCCTAAAAATGATGATCTTAACATATATGTCAGTAAGTTAGAGAAAGAATAGAAAATTGAAATTTAAAAAACTAGAAAGAAGATGTAATAAAAGAAGGAATTAATTTTAAAAAGTAAAATTAACATTATGGAGAAAATGAAAAAAGCCAAAACTTATTTTTTTTAAGTATTTTTACTTTTGAGAGAGACAGAGCACGAGGGGTGGGGGGCAGAGAGAGAGGGAGACACAGAATCCAAAGTAAGCATAAGGCTCTGCGCTGTCAGCACAGAGTCCAATGTGGGGCTCAAACCCCAGAACCATGAGATCATGACCTGAGCTGAAGTTTGACGCTCAAAACTTATTTTTTATCTGATCAAAAGAAAAAGGAACAAGACATGTAGGTCAGGAATTAAAAAATGGGGCATTTATATAGATTCTATAAGCATAAATAGATATGATAAGGATATTATATTATAAACAACTTAATGATAATAAATTTGAAAAATCAGGTAAAATTAAAATTTTCTGAAAAAATGTAAGAAAAAGTAGAAAATTATATATCTATTTAATAAATTGCACTTGTTCTAAAAAAGCACTTCATTGGTTAATTCTAAAAAAATCATAAAAGAGACATCACCAATCATATACAAAATGTGCTAGGGTTAGAAAAGGTGGAAAGTTTCTCAACATACGCTATGAAGCCAGCATATTGATATTATTGATGCCCAAACATGACAAATTGTAACAAGGAAACAATATTACTATGTTCATGAGAAGAGAAAAATCTAAACATCTTATGAAATTAAATCCATCAGGATAGAAAAAAGTACAATGAATCCCAAACGAGGTGTGTCTATTGTGGGAATACCAATTTGGCTTAACAGAAATATATATGTATGCAATTCGCCAGAAAAAAAATGTTTTGAAAAAAGAAGAAAAATATATGATTATATCATTAAACAAACTAAGCACTTGAGAAATTAAGGCAGAATTCTGAAATGATTCCTATCTTTCTATAATCTCTTCCTGTAGAATGTGAACTGAGTCTGTGAATATGATCTTACTACCGTGACTTTGGCACTTTATGTGGCAAAAGGGATTTTGCAGATGTTATCAATGTCACAGAGCAATTGACCCTAAATTGAGAGAATAATTAGGTAGGACTTACCAAATCACAAAAACACTTTTTTTTTTTTTTTTTGCAAGAGAGAATGAACCAGGGTGAATGAAGGGTGGAGAGAAAGAGAGAGAATCCCAAGCAGGCTTCACATGTAGCACAGAGATGAGGCTGGGCTCTATTCTATGACCTAGGGATCATGACCTGAGTTGAAATCAAGAGTTGGACGCTCAACCAATTGAGCCACCCATGCACCTCACATGAACCCTTTAAATCTGGGTTTAGAGGTCAGAGACTGGGGAAGTCAGTCAAAGTACAAGGAGTAGGCATATTAGCCGGCTTCCTATTTACAGATGGAGGGGCCAATGTGGTTAGGCATGCAGGCAGCTTCTAGGAGGTGAGCTTCCCCCAGCTGATAGCTAGCAGGGACTGGATTCTGACAACCACAAGAATGGGCTTCAGAGCAGATCTTTTTCCAAGAGCTTCCAGATGAGAATTCAGCTTGGCTAACATCTTGATTTCCACCTGAGCAGAAAACCCAGGGACTTCTGACCTATAGAACTGTTAGCTAATAAATGGATGTTGTTTTAAGCCACTAACTTTGTAGTAATTTGTTATGCAACAAGAGAAGACTTATACAAATATGCAGGAATAAGTATTTGGGATCTAAAAAACAAACAAACCAAAAAACTTACCACACACAACATCCTTAATAATGATTAATCAAAACTGTTTGCCCTGAAATTGGAAATGAGACAGGGATATTGTTATCACTGATCTTCAACATTTTACTAGAGGCTTACTTAGTGTAATAGGCAAGAGAAGCAACTGAGATGTATAAGAAATTGAAAAAGACATTAAACTGTCATATTTGCAGATGACATAATTGCACATGTAGAATATCCAAAATAATTTACAGATAAATTATTAAGTTTAATAAGTGAATTTAAATAGCAGCTGGATATATGATCAACACAACACCTGCAATTACATATGCAAGCAACAAAATTAAGAAATAAAAATTCTCACAGTAAATTAATACTAAGAGCATAAACACATTGAGCACCTAGGAAGAAATTTAATATGTTTTTTCAGAGAATTTAAAAAAGATAAGTAAAATGGAGATATAACTTGTTCAAGGATTACTGGAACACCCAGTATTTTTAAGATATTCTCCAAATCAACCTATATATTCATTTCAATCACAATAAAAAAGTTAAAAAAATTTTAGTGGAAATTGATGAGTTGAATATGGAAAACACACACACACACACACACAGAGGAACAAAAATATCTAAGAAAATGCTGAGAAGGAACAAAGTGAAAGGATTTACACAAAAGAGATAGAAGTTCAAGCTGTTAAGACAGACTGATAATAGCACAATGATAGACAAATGTGCCAATGATGTATGAAACAGTCTCCAAAAACAAACCCAGTTTTATATAAACTTTTAAATTATGAGTAAGTTGGCGATAACAAGCAAAGCAGTAGAAAAGGTTCTTACTGATAAATGGTTTTGGTTTACCAGACATCTGTAGAGGAAAAAAGTAATACCTTATACCATTCACAAAAAAAGAATGTAGATGGACCTTAAATCTGTTATGGGTTGAATTGTTTCTCCTCAAGATTAATATGTTGAAGTCCTAACTCACAGTCCCTTAGAAGAATTTGACCTTGTTTCAAGTTAGAGTCATTGCAGATGTTATTAGTTAAGATGAAGTCATACGGGCGTAGGGTGGGCCTCTAAACCAAAATGACTGGTGTCCTTAAAAAAAGATGAAGTTTAGGTACAAATGTGCACACAGGAAAACACCGTGTGAAGATGAAGACAGATATAAGTGTAATGCTTCTATATGCCAAGGAATGTCAAAGATTGTGAGAAAACCATCAGAGTCTACAGGAAAGGCATGGAAGAGATTCTTCCTCATGGGCTTCAGAAGGAACTAACCCTGCAGAAATCTCAGTCTCAGACTTCTAGCCTCCATAAGTGGAAGACAATAAATTTCTGTCTTTAAGCAATTCAATTTATGATACTTTGCTACAAGAGCCCTAGAAAACTAATATAAACTCCAAACATAAAACATAAACTACTAAAATGTCTAAAGGCATACAGAAAAAAAATCATGGTCCCTACTTTGAGGAAAGGATTCTTTAAGAGGACACAGATATCACTAACCACAAATGAGAAGACTGATAAGTTAAACAACATTAACTCAAGAATTTTCAATTACAGAGTGAAAAGTCAAGCTACAGTGAAGAAGAAGATATTTACAATAAATAATAATGGAAAAGAACCTTTTAAAGATATCCTAAAAATCAGGTAGAAACAGATAAACAGCACAACAAAAAAATAAAGAAGTTTAAACTAAACTGAAAGAAATCTGAATGAGTACTTCAAATAAAAGACTTTCCAAATGACCAAGGAATGTTTTTTAAAGTTCCCAATTTTTGATTCATCATAAAATTTAAAAATAAAAACACAATGAGATATCAATACACGGTGACCAAAATAGAATGAAAAGGACTTAATATTCCACTAGCTGTGGTATAATTCCATAGAAACATTGTCTACTACTTCATCTTGCCCATGCTTTGCAATCCAGGAATACCATCCCTAGAAAAAATATATATAGGGGTGCCTGGGTGGCTCAGTCGGTTGAGCACCCAACTTCGGCTCAGGTCATGATCTCATGATTAGTGAGGCCGTTGTTGGGCTCTGTACTGACAGCTCAGAACCCACAACCTGTTTTGGATTCTGTGTCTCCCTCTCTCTCTGCCCGTCCCACACTCATGCTCTGTCTCTCTCTGTCTCCCAAAAATGAATACACGTTAAATTTTTTAAAAAAATATGTGTGTGTGTATATACACACTCTAAGAAAACATATTCAAGGATGTTTATGGCTACATTATACAGAAAGGCCAAAATTTGGAAACAAATGCCCACCAATAGCAGCATGAATGAGTGGATTGTTATGTATTCATATAAAAAAATGCTATGTAGCAAGACAAATGAACAAACTACAAGTGTATTTAGTAATATGTGTGAATCTCAGAC
Organism: Hyaena hyaena; assembly: GCF_003009895.1. Taxonomy (NCBI): domain Eukaryota; kingdom Metazoa; phylum Chordata; class Mammalia; order Carnivora; family Hyaenidae; genus Hyaena; species Hyaena hyaena. The sequence continues at coordinate 500,433 of NW_024080857.1, forward strand.
CAAAATTTTGAGCAAAGGAATCTAGACATGAAATAAACATACTATTTGATCCCTTTTGTAAACATTTTTAAAAGGATAAAATTAATATGTAGAGAAGTGATTCAGGAAAGCATTCAAGTGGAGATGGGTCATAAAAGATTCTAGGTGCTGGTAATGCTCTCCTCTAGATGAAGTTGATGATTACATAGTGTGTTCATTTGAAAAAACGCATTAACCATTCATGCAGTCAATGAGTATAATTTTCTGTATCTCTAATATGCTTTAATATGAAAGGTTACTTTAAAAGATACTCTGGGAAACAATATTAGTTTTTAATAACAGTGGGAGTAAATTAGATAGGTAGCATAATAATCCATTTTTAATATTCACTAAAATAATACTTTAAAATAATTGTTCATACTGTTGCAGTTTAAAAAATTTAATATGAATTTGAAATACATCTTTGTGACAAGTTTTTTTCTTTGTGACAAGTTTTGTCCTCACTATTTGCAAATATTATTTGAATAAGTACAATAGAATCAAATTCTACATTCTGAAAAATATTGTTCCTATTTAACAACAAAGTTTTAGCTCTAAGTACTGTAGCATGTCACCAAGAAAACTTTTAATTTTAACTCAGTGAAAATATCATGCGGAGGATTTTGGTTGGTCCACAGATGGCTTAAAAGTGTCAGAAGAAAGACCAGTGAGCTGGTTTTATATATAATAATATAATATAACATAATATAATATATAAATATAATATTTATAATGCTTATATATGTAATGTATAATTATTATGTATATTTGTTATATATGTATATACCTGTATATGTTTGTGTATGTATAAAATCCAAAATGCAAAATTAATTATAAGCTTCAAAGAAACCTTAGTAGAGTCTTAGAATTCAAAAGTTTTCTGAAAGATGATGCATTTTCTGTAAAAAGTATGGGAAATTGTTATGCTATTTACAAGAAATCCACACCAATCCAAAAGAAGCTGAAAGACTTATATTAATATCCAGAAAAACAGATTTTAAAGCAAAACAAATTTACCAACGATGAAAAGAGCCACTTCATAATGATAAAGGAGTAAATTCAGCAAGTGGGTATAAAAACATAAAATTCACAACTGTACACCTAATAACAAAGACTTAAAACATATGAAGCAAAAACTAACAGCACTTCAGTGAGAAATGGATAAATTCATGATTATAATTGATCATATGATTTCAACAGCCTTCTTGCAATAATTAGAATAGGTAGACAGAAATTTAAAAAAAGATATAGAATACTTTTCCACACTGCTACATGCTGAATCGTATCCCTCACGACTCAAATTTATATGTTGAATTCCAAACACCCAGTACCTCAGATATGACTGTATTAGGAGCTGGGGTCATCAAAGAGGTAATTAAGTCAAAATGCAGTCATTAACCTGGTCCCTAATCTGACTAGTGTCTTCATAAAAACTGGAGATTAGGACACACACATGCATGGAAAAAGACCATGCGAGTGAACAGAGAGGATAAAGCCATCTATGAGCCAAGAAAAGAGGCTTGGGAAAGAACCAATCCTGATCCCACCTTGTTCATAATTCTGAGAAAATATATTTTGATTGTTTAAGAGCCTGGTGTGGGCTACTTTGTTGTGCTATGTCTAGAAATCTGATACATATACTATCAAACAGCATTAATTGCTAGTTAGGGATACTGCACTAGACAACCAGAAAATATACACTGTTTACAACCTGTACGTGAAAACAGATAAAACATAGTCAGAGCCATAAAATATTTAAAAAGGATTCAAGTTATACAAAGTACATTCTCTGACCATTGTGGAATTAAATTTGAAGTCAATAATAGAAAAAAAATTTTAAAAGTCCCCAAAATAATTTGAAAACAAATGCAATTCTAAATAATACATAAATCAAAGAAGAAATAAAAAAGGAAATTAGAAGTTATTTTGAACTGAATGAAAATAAAAGCAAATCATATCAAAATCTAGGGTGCACTGATAAAGCAATATTTAGAATAAAGTTTATACCACAAAATGCTTATTCTTTTGGATTTATTTGTGGATTTTATATTTTGTTCCAACTGCTTTCTATTATATAACAAAATACTGTGTAGAGAATTCATCATAATTCTTAATAACCAGTAGCACAAATCCAGAATTTTTATTACATTTTTCAGAAGTTTTCTGGCTGTTCTTAACTAATTATTTTTTTAAATGCGAACGTTAAATCAAACCTAATGACATTCTTTTGGAATCACTTTAATTGACATACATATTGACTTATAAAGAACATATATATATTTATGATATTCCATGTTCTGATGCATTTACAGTATTCCTTTCCATTTGCAAAGTCATTTTTGTGTTTTTCTATTGTTTTTAAAGTTTTACTTATGTAGATTTTGAAAATTTCTTCTACAGTATATATTCAGATATACCCATCTCTCTTTCTTTCTGTCAAAAATAAATAAATACGAAAAATTTAAAAAATTAATGTTTATTTACTTTTGAGAGAAAGCAAGAGACACAGTGCGAGCAGGGTAGGGACAGAGAGACAGGGAGACATAGAAACCAAAGCAGGCTCCAGGCTCTGAGCTGTCAGCACAGGCCCGTCAGAGGGCTCGAACCCACTAGCTGTTGAGATCATGACCTAAGCCGAAGTCGGGCGCTTAACCGACTGAGACACCTAGGCACTCCCCAAAAATTTTTTAAATGAGACCTTCTGTTCTATTTTATGTCATAGCTATTTATGACATAGTAAGGGCAAAGATTTCCAATGTTAATTTGATATTTTGCAATATTTTTATTTGAATCGTTTTAAGATTTTTCCCCTCTTTTTTTCTCATCACTTTTATTAGATAGCTTCATGTAATTTTCTTTTTACTTATTTAGCTTCGGAGCATTCTGTGAATTTGCCAGTACCTTCAAGGGAAAATGACTCACAGAATATTTGCCATTCTTTTGAGTTTCAGACTCATATTATAACTTTTCCTGAACTAGAATTTCCGAGGATATCTTTATCATTTCAAAGTTTTTTTAACGCTTATTCGTTTTTGAGAGAATGACAGAGCATGAGAGGGAGACGGGTATAGAGACAGACACACACAGAATCTGAAGCAGACTCAAGGCTCTGAGGTGTCAGCACAGAGCCCGATGTGGGGCTCGAACCCACCAACCTTGAGATCATGACCTGGGCTGAAGTCAAACATTTAACTGAGTGAGCAACCCAGGTGCCCCTAGAATATCTTTATCATTTCATATCTATTCTGATTCAGAAGACTTAATGTTTTGGGTTTTCTCTTTTTAACAAACCAAAAAGTTGGGGAATTGTGTAGATAGCTTTCTATCTTCCAAGTTAGTTTAACAGCAATAATAATAGCCTTTAACAAGAATTTCTGGGTAATTTGTGCAAACTGTAGGAATGGATTAAAATTTTTTAAAGTATATGGCTAATTTAGTTAATGGGGAAAATCAATAGAAATTGTTATAATGTAAATAAAGACAAAGGAACAGTTGATTTCACTATTATTTCCTGCCTATATACATTAAGAAGAATGAAGAATTTGTGGGTGTGGGGTATATTTTTAAAAAAATCCAAGATGTATTGTTAGGTTAAAAATAAGTGAGGAAAGAAAGAATACTCAAAATCAGAATAATTTTTATGCTAAAATATCAGTAAGTTTAAAGTTTTTCTACATTTTTGTACATGTGCATCTATATGTATTGAAAAAGTCTAGAAAGGAATATCCCAAATATTTAATAATTCATAACCTAGAAGGAAAAGGAGTGTGAAAGCAGGGATGTGCGGATGCTGCTTTATATGGGTGTTTTCTATGTTTACTTGTCTGGATAAAAATCTGGCAATACAAGGACACCTGGGTGGTTTGATCAGTTAAGCATCTGACTCTTGATCTTGGCTCAGGTCATGATCTACTGGTTCGTGATTTTGAGCCCTGCATTGGGCTCCATGCTGAGATTGTGGAGTTTTCTTGGTATTCTCTCTCTCTCTCTCTCTCTCTCTCTCTCTCTCACTCACTCTGTGTGTGTGTCCCTCCCATCTCTCTCTCTTTCAAAATAAATAAATAAACTTTAAGAAATCTGTGGCAGAACAAACTAAGGGCTGCTCATAGTGGGGAGAGGGAAGGGGGGTGATGGGCATGGAGGAGGGCACTTGTTCGGATGAGCACTGGGTGTTATATCGAATCCAACTTGACAATAAACTATGAAAGAAAAAAAATTAATAAAATTTAAAAAAGAAATCTGTGGCAATATATAGTATTACATAACATTTTCAAGTTGTATAGATTTACAGTTAATGAAGAAACAAAGGTAATTGGTTAGTGTATTGACTTAGTGAGCTTGCCTATGACTTCCCTCACCCCTACTTATCTAGAGTTGCAAACTATGCCAGGTTAGTTAGCATTTTGGAGAGGAAATGGTTATTATTTCACATAACAGCAAAATCATCACAGCGACATTCCCTTTTTTTAAATGGAGTTGGAAAGTTCTCCTTTTTTTTTTTTTGACAAGAAATGGAATCTTTTGCTATATTTAGGAGTGCTTAAGAAAGAGAATAGAAAGAAGGAAGAAGGTGGCAGGTTGGCAATGTTTCTTCTTCTACTGAAATAAGAAAAAAAGCTCACAACTTAGGAACTAAGGGAATCCTATCCTTGCTTCTTTCCCAGGCTCGAGTCCTCTGGGAAAATGGCTCTTTGGGAGAAACCCTCCGTGGCAGCTAACCAAACTCGCTGCTCTGTGACTAAAGGAACAGGGCAAAGTGCCCTCGGAGAACTACCCCAAGAAAAAGATGGCTTGTCGAAGAAACTCTCCCCTTCCCCATTCAGCAAAAGCACAAGCCCTCGGGGAAATATTCCACAGGGGCCAAATGCCAGGATTAAAGAACTAGACACTCCGCTTAAAATTCAACGAAAAGTTATGTTCCATTCAAATATATCGGCATGTAAAAATGGAAAAGGTAAGTTTATTGGAATGTGAAGGAAGGGGAGAAAAACAGTGAGGCCGGCGGATAACACAGACTGACAGACAAGATCCATTAAGACAAGATTTATAAAAACTTTCTGGAATGACTAATAATATTGTAAGGAGCTAGAGGCAATCAGAATTGTGCTTCTTTAGAGAGAAGAAAAGATTCCTATTTTATGTTAGTGATGGTATTTCCTGGGTATCTGCAAGTGTTTTCCTTCTTTCACATTCCAACACGAATGTTTTGTTTTTCATTCACATTTCTGTTTTTCATTTTAAGCCAGTTATATTTGGAAACTAACTGCACTTCAATACACGATTTATTTTAATGATAGGGCCTTGAGACACTCCTCATAATCATGGACTGGCTCCAATTTTCTGGAAGAATCCAGAAGTAGATGATTGGAATGGTAATCGAATGGTCTATGCATTCTAAGCCTTTCTCCAATGCATACAAACATATCACACCTCACATTGCTTGGTGGCCAAGTCACAGCCCTTTGAGAAAAAAGAAGCATTTTCTTAGAATAGCATGAAATGTTTACTGGCTTGAAGATTGGAAATTTATTATGGTGAGTTCTCTAGAAAGGAATTTGAAGCTCTCTTTCTTTGGAAAGGCAAAATGTTTACTTTAGTCCCCTTTCTGTTCTAATAATGTCCAGTTTGCTTTCAGCTATTATAACTTTATTGCAAAATATTCTAACAGCAAATGACGGAGGCAAGTAAGAGAGATGAAATTGGAGTGAATGCCTAATTGCTAATGGGAGCTGATATCATCCAGAAAATTTGCCTGGACTCTTCACTTAAAAGATAATGGAAAGCATATATTGCATTTGAATTCTCTTGAGTCTGATACTAGGTTATGTCCTCTGACTTCAAAAAATCAGTTCACTCCTTTTATCTAACCACACTTGGAATCCCTGAGCCTGATGAGAAATCATTTTATGGGGAAAAGGTAGTTTCCAAGGTGTTTACTTCATAAAACATGTAAGAGTAAAGTGCACAACTATAGGGACATTGGAGGCTTAGGACTTGAGGCTAATTTTTCTTCTCAAAATTTCAAATCATTTCCTTCTCCTTGATAATATTGTGGAGTTACACCTACTTAAAGAGTGTAGAAAAAGAATAAATGACGACCTCAGATAAATAACAAATTGATGGCAGAAGCAGCATATGATCCAGCAAGTGTTAGGCACCAGGCCATTTGACAAATCCAGAATCTGCCCTTTATTATTATACTCCAATGACCACATACAGAAATGCTTATGATCATGTATAAGGTACTGCTGTAACATTGGAAGGCATTATCTTATTTATTTTTAATTACCTTATGCAATATTATTTCAGCTTTGTGCTCTGATGCCTTCTGTTCAAATGAGATTTTTTTTTTTTTTTTTTTGGCAGAATCCCCTTGGAAATTACAGCAATAGCGAGGAATGGTACACAGATAACAATACTTAGAGTGATAGGAGTATAAAGTACGGTAGTTATAATTAACAGTGAGTTAATAACATTAAAAAAAAATCACAGGACATGTGAGCATGAATTTGCCAGAGTATGCTGTGCCCAAATGTTCTTCCAATAATCACTGTAAAACTATAGCTCTGGAACTTTGCTTCTGAGATTCAAATCATTTGCAATTATGCAAAACTAACTCACTGGAAAAAGACATTTGCAGGGCAGAAAGATTGTTTATGTAAGCATCATGCTAAGAGTGGAAAGGTCCACAGAAAGAGCTCTGAGGCTCACAAAAATCTCTTATCACCCACACTATTGTTTCCTAGCCACCTAAATTCTACTTCAGTCTTGAAATATAAACACCATGGAAACCATCACAATTCCAGGATTTCTCCACAGAAGAGCTTTGAGCACTACAAATTGCTTAGAAGGGGGATTGCATATGGTGATGAAAGATGTGAGCTGAAAACACACTAGCTTCTCTTGATTTGTACTATATAAATAAAAATATTGTGTTAATAAGAATAGGAAATACAAAAATAATTTCAAAATACTATAAAAATTACTCTTTACCTGTTTAACTGGCTGATGACAAAAAACAGTGAAGCCATTATTTTTAAAAATTACAGTGTACTTACTTAAATGTGGTACTTAGTTGGGATTTTTAGAATCAAAATGCAGGGTTTTGCCTTCCTAATGATCTGCTAATTATGCTAGTAACAAACTAAGTAGTTCTTTCTTTGCCCATATTAAGCTGTAAAATCAGTTAGGCTAAGGATTTTGTATGAACAATTTGGCAGTTTTTAAGTCGATTATTATTGTTGTCATTATTCTCATTATTTTACTTTTATTTGAAATTGCTTGGGTCCTTCCACTAAATGCTAATTTATCTTCTATCGCTATAAATTATGTAATCTTGATTACCAACAGAAGGATCATTTCTGAACTGAATGTGCCTATAAAATAGAATGTTGGCCATGCTTGTGGCCAAATGACCAAATCAAGTGACAGAAATGACCGTTTTGCTGAATTACTGGAAACACTGGGCTGGAAAGAGGTTCAGCCTGCAAAGAAGAATCTATCAGCCATCACTAAAAGGAGAGACTAAAAGATCTGGGATTGTAGGGCCAATTGGTAAACTCCACTTATAAGGGAATTTAAGAGAAGGGCTGCAACCTGTGTCATCTTCTCACCTTAGGTCAGAAAGAAAGAGTCCACCATGTAATCATTTTATAAGTCTATAATGTTGTAATATTTGTTTATTTTATTATTAACCATCAGTTTTGTTCTGTAAAAGTTAGCATTCAAAGGCTCAGAATCAAATAGTGATACATTTACTTTTGAAGAAGCAAGATAAAATAAATATGGGAAGAATATATTTTCCCACACAGATATTCTTGGTCCATAAGAGAGGGAATCTTAATGCCAGCAAAGGAGGAACAGCAATCGAAAAATTGGAAAGGAGCCCCTGGAGTTTGCTCTTTGACAGTGTTCACTATTATTTTGGTGTTGTTATTGGGGTGGGAGTAGAAGATCTCCCATCCAACAATTTCAAAACAGTTGTTAGGCCTTGAAAGGAAATTCAAATAAAGGTTGGTTGTTTATTTTTTCTTGTCTTCTTCTGAAAATCTTTCCTTCTCTTAAATGTCTTGACAGTTGACTAATTTTTAAAATATACTTATATTGAGGTTTAGCTGTAGGTATGCAACTAGATGCTCACAATTTTATATTTCACTTTATCTAAGAAAAACATGGAAAATTCAGAATCATCTTCTATTCACAAATGAAAAAGTAGAAGAGTAGAACTGAATTATTGCCAAGATTACACAGTAAGGTGACATTTGAATGTATACATGTTGTCAGTGATTCCAAAGTCTACTCTAAAGGCCCATTCAATCATCTTGAATCAAGGGCAAGTGTCACAGGAAAATTATTAAATCCAAAAAGTATAAGATATAAGGGGTGAGATTTATTTCTCAATGATTTATTTAGTTATATATTGTTCATTCAAATATTTATTCATTCATTTCTCCATTCAGTGCACAAAGGTGTATTGAATTCAAAAATATAGGAAAAAATGTATATTTTTAAAATTTTTATCTAAATTCTAGTTAGTTAACATATAGTATAATATTAGTTTCAGGTGCACAAAATCGTGGTTCAACACTTCCAGACAAAATCCAGTGCTCATCAAAAGAGCACTCCTTAATCCCCATCACCTATTTAACCAATTCCCCATTTATCTCTATTCTGGTAACCATCAGTGTTTTCTCTATCGTTAAGAGTCTGTTTCTTGGTTCCTCTCTCTTTTCCCTTGGTTAATTTGTTTTGTTTCTTAAATTCCACATCTGAGTGAGATCATATGGTATTTATCTTTCCTTGACTGACTTATTTCACTTCACATAATATTCCCTAGCTCTATCCATATAATTGCATATGGCAAGATTTCATTCGTTTTTACGGCTGAGTAATATACCAATGCATATATATATATATATATATATATATATATATACCACGTCTTCCTTATCTATTCATCAGTCAATGGACACTTAGGCTGTTTCCATAGTCTGGCTATTGTAGATAATGCTGCTATAAACATTGGGGTGCATGTATGCTTTGAGTTAGTATTTTTGTATTCTTTGAGTAAATACCTAGCAGTGCAATTGCTGGATCATAAGGTAGTTCTATTTTTAGCTTTATGAGGAACGTCCATACTAGTTTTCGGAGTGGCTGCACCAGTTTGCATTCTCACCAACACTGCAAGAGGGTTCCCCCTGTCTCCACATCCTTGCCAACACCTGTTGTTTTTGTGTTATTGATTTCAGATATTGTGACAGGTATGAGGTAATATCTCATTGTAGTTTTTATTTGCATTTCCCTGGTTATAAGTGCTGTTGGGATCTTTTCTGTGTCTGTTAGCCATCTGTATGTCTTCTTTGGAAAAATATCTATTCATGTCACCTGCCCATCTTTTACTTGGATTGTTTATTTGGGAGGTGTTGAGTTGTATAAGTTTTTTATACATTTTAGATACTAACCATTTATCAGATAATGTCACTTGCAAATATCTTTTCCCCTTCTGTAGGCTGCCTTTTAGTTTTATTTATCGAAAAGGAAAATATTTTAATTATTGCTTCCTAAGAACAAAGTTAAAGTTAAAACTCTATATAGGTCTCCATAGGCACTGCTAAATAGTGATTAACATTCATTAACATTATCATTTGAAGAGATGAATATTGTCTGAATTCTAAGTAATGCACCACATAGATCAGAGAAGAAAATAATTATCCAATCCAAGAGTTTGCAGGTTTGTACAAGCACCATTGAAAAAGGGAAAGGAAATATAGCAAAAAAAATATACATATTTACTTAAGACATCCCTATCACAGATTTTACTTTCTTAGAATTCTTTATTTCTTTTACTCACTATAACACACAGTGGCTTTAACAAAACAAATTACTTAATTTATGAAGTGTAGTACAATGGGAAGAGAAGGAAAAGATTTTTAAAATCAAGAAGACTTTTGTTTCTTCCACTGAAGGCACATGCTGTCCAGTAGACTCAAGAAAATACAAAATCTCTCAGAATTTGTACTTGTGAAACTCTATGAACCTACATTCAAGCCACCTCATAATCTACAAATATTCCTTGAAGCTAAAAGGCCTAAAAATGGACTATTCTGTTATTAAGAAGAAATATAGCTTTATTACCTTTAAAGTTGTTTCTTCTTCATGTTTCCATATGCTAGAAACACATGACAAGAATTTCTATTAGCACTACAATGGATACTATACTGCAAGTAGACTATAGTACTTTATTGACAGACTTCTAGCTTCAATGTCCGAATACTTAGCATATCCCTCATCTTGTGAGTGACTAAGTGTCACTCCACCTACCAGAGTCATTGAGATATCTGCAGCCAAGCCATGAAATGTTCCTAAGAGGATCTGATATTGACATTCACCATCAATAGGTATTAGAAGTCACTTGCAGAAATTTTCTTATGACCATTTCCAAAGAGAAATGCCCACTATTACCATCAGTTAGTCTGACACCTTAGAGAGCTAATTCTTTGCCCCCAGATTTTACTACTTAAAATGTAATAGAGTGTCTCACCTGATTCGCACAACTCTGTAGGGGAGAAAAGTGGTAATTATTATCTCCATTTAAAAAAATGAGATAATGCATTCAATGTGATCGAGTGACTTGTCTACAGTCATTGGTGATATGAACCCACAGGCCAGGATGAAGCCTGCTAAGAAGATGGTATACCTGCTCAATAAGCCTGGAAAAATGATCTTCCTCAGCCCTCAGGAGCGTGTTGGGCAAGCTGATGGGCAGGAAAGCACCTAAGCAGAGTTTCCATAATTGCAGAAAGGAGTTGGGGTGGGAGGGCGGGGGAAAAGAAAAATAAAACCTGAGCAGATGCCAGAAATAAATTTTTTGAGGAAATTTAGCGAGGCAGTTTCAGCAACAGCTAGAACCCTTGTGTATAAATGAAGCACAGAGAAACTTGTCTAATACGTAGGAAGAAGTGATCTAGTTGTAAACCTAACCATCATTTTCCTCCAAACCAGAAACAGACATACATTATACATTGAGAAAACATAAGGGGAGGGGAAATCAGGATCAGAGAACAGGATCAGAGTGGAAACCTCTGTTCCATCTTTCCATTTTACAGATGAAGAAAATAAGGTATGAGAGCATGAGGAGATAGCAAAACTGATAAGAAAAATTCATGGCAGAGCTCTGACTTGAGCTCTGATTCTCGGAGTTTTAATCCAGTGCTCTTCCTATCACAAAATCCTAACCTCCTGCTGTCTTCATGAAGGCAGTTAAGATGTCTAGACATTCCTCTCATGTCCTGGTCTGACGTTTTTAGCTTCAGAGATACTACAGGGTGGTTTTTTCTTTCTGTCTTTCTCACAACGATATTGCTTTGGCCCGTTTTGTTTTGTTTATGTTTTTAGAAAATGTAGAGAAGGTTTGCATCGATGTTCAACATTGCCATTATTCCCGTATATGTGAGATGATATCAAACTCAGATCTCTGTTTAATTCATGGTTTAGATCAAAAGAATAAGTTCTTACAAAGCCTCTTCACAGGAGGTAGTACTTGTCCAAAAGCTGATGTCTTCTGCTCACAACTAATCAGGTAATGTGTCTCTGAGCACATGCTTCAGGGAGGTGTGTTTTCTTTGCGTGTCTGGCATGAAAGCAGTGGATTTGGCAGCCTTGTGGAATTTCAGGGGTTTGCCCAGCACCAAAAAGAAAGGTTCCTTTCTTGGTGGAAAAAAAGAGGAATGGCAGGTATTTTTCTGAATTTCCCCTAATTCATTTAGTACTTTTCACGAGAAGATCTAAAAGAAAAACTGAGGTGTCACAGAAATCGCTGTTGGCAATCATTTAGCAAGTGTGCTTTGGTAGTACAGAGACACATAAACATTATAGAAAATATATATTTTAAATGTTCTATGTTCTTCCTGAGGGAAAAATTTGGCAATTTAAGTTAATTGATGCCCTGAGAACAGAGCTGGAATGCAAAATGAGAGCCAAGGACCCACCACCAGCAAAACAACTCAGAAATGCATCTCATAAAAAGAACCTTTGAAATCAGAACTAAAAAAAAATAATAATCTATGGAGACAAGTTATGCTATATGATTAGAAAGTAGCTACAATGAGGTATAAAAAGGTATTTTTAACTTGTGACTTAGTGCTAAGCACTTGCTGGGTGCTCAATAAACATTTGTTAAATAGGCTAAGTGAATTTGCTGCAATGAAAATACTGTTGACCTTTGAACACTAAAATGTTTAGGAGCACCTATCCCCTCCGGAGTCAAAAATCAACATATGGCTTTGACTACCCCTAAACTTTACTAATAGCCTACTGTTGGCCAGAAGCCTTATTGGTAACATAAATGGCCAAATAACACATATTTTTAATGTTATATGTATTATATATTCTATTCTTATAATAAGGTAAGCTAGAAAAAATAAAATGTTATTAAGAAGATTATAAGGAAGAGAAAACACATTTACAGTGCTATGCTGTATCTTCAAAAAAATATATTCACATTTTAGTGGACCCATGCAGTTCAAACCCATGTTGTTCAAGGTTACCTGTATATGTAGTTGAATACATAGGTAAATAGATAGATGAACACATTTGCTACATGTATTGAGTGTCTATTCTGTTCCAGTTACAGTGCTAAATGTTTTAAGTGCACTATTACATTGTAACTGCATGAAGTAGATACTGATTATGAAACTAACTTTATAGCTTAAGAAATGGTTCCAAGGAAGTAACTTGCCCAAGTTTGCTCAAATAGTCTGTGTTAAAACTGAGAAGCAAATCCAGGTCTCCTAAATCCAGAGATCAAAGAATTAATCGCTAAACCGTACTGGTTTCCTTCATTCCCCATACTTAGGTAAACAATTTTCAATCAATGCTTTTTTGCTTAAAAACATCACAGGAAAGAATTCTTGCTATTTCAATTTTAATAACATATGCAAACAATTGTCCTTTGCTTTTACAGCATATCTTCCAGGCATACTCACATTCAAATTCACCAAGGATAAGGGCTGACAAAAAATAATCTAAGGGAGAGAAAGCTGCACACAGTCAAACCATTCTATGGTTTCTCAGATACATAAAACTGTATAATTCATTATGTCTGACTATCCCATTATTAGACATATTAAAAAGATGGATAGTCCAAGTTAAGTGTCTGCTCCAGGGTATGTTGTCTCTTGTTCATTCTCAGGCTAGCATGTCTATGGTGCACCAGATGATTCATAATATAGACCTTTAGAAAAGCTGAATGTAAGTAAAACATGAAATAGGCTTGGCATATTAAGCGAATCAGCTTTGGTAAATGCCCTTTCTGCAGCCGACAAGCAACCATTCTGCAGGTGCCCTCATGATGTCTTGATGGACTTCCATCATGGAGTTTTATCTTCAGCTTTTGCAGGGATCATTTCCCTCTTGGAATAATGTGTTCTACAGTTATGTAAATCATAGGGAGAAACTCTGGGTTATCTAGCAGTTCTGTTACTGTTGCCCAGGTTTAAATGTAATTGTTCCTTTAGTGCTTTATTTATTACACGTTGACGGAATTTGAAGTAGTAATACAAAACAAAACCAGTATTTTGACTCGGATACAAATAATGGTACCAAAGGAAAATATCTAATGCTTCTTTGGTCTGGAGAAACATCTGGGAATGTGTGTTAAATTCATCCATTAAGAAAATTCTACCCAAGACTTACTGATTTCCAACTTTGTGCAAAGTAATACCCTTAGATATCACAATTAAAAATAATTCATTATTAAAACATTTGAAATATACAGAAACATCTAGGAAAATAAATATTAAGTTACCTCTTACCTCATAGCTCCAAGATAGCAATATTTATCATTTTGTTGATATTCACCCAGACATTTTCAACACCTATGTATATGTAGGCATGGATGTATTTATGCCTAAACTGAGAAGCTGCTTCACCTTGTTATTATTTAGATCATGTTTGTTTGTTTTTTTCTCATTCATCTCATCTCATTGCTATATAGCAAAATATTTTGCATGACTATTGGATGATCTATTGCTGCATTTAACATTACTCCAGAAGTTAGTAACTTAAGACAACCCACATTTATTACCTCATGACAGCTCTGGATCAGAGTTCTAGGTATGGCTAGCCGAATTCTTCAGCACAAGAGGCCATACAAGGTGTGATCAAGGTTACAAAGGCTACACTCATATAAAGTATTAGTCAGGGCAAGATTTGATTCCAAGCTTTTTCAGCAGTTGTTGGCAGAATTCTGTTCCTAATTAGTTGTTGTACTTAGAGGTTTGGTTCTTGCTGTTGGTTGATGGGAAGTAATCCTCAGTTCCTTGTCACATGGGTCTCTCCATAAGGCAACTCAAAACATGGCAGCTTGATTCCTCCAAACCATATAATGAAAAGAGTAAGGGAAAGAGTTTAAGCAAAAATGAAGTCATAGTTTTTCAAAACTAATTTCAGAAGTTACATACCATCACTTTTGCTGTATTCTATTCATTAGAAGTAAGTTGCCATGTCAAGCTCACACTCAAGTCAAACGTTACCAAGGCCATGAATACCAGCAGATGGGGATCATTGGGGGCCATTTTCATGGGTGGGCATAATAATATCCTCTTTACAATATTCTTTTAAGCATCCATTATTTCCTTCTGATATATTCTGACAAGGAGAATTATTTGATGAAAAGGAGGATAAATTTTAAGGCTTTTGAAACATTCCTCCAACTATCACTCCAGAATTATTTTGCTAACATATAACCCCATTAGCAATGTGAGAAGAAAAATCCTATTTCCTCAAATCTGAACACGATATTATTATAGCTTTAATCACTTTAATATTTTGGTGAAAAGCATAGCTTTGATCACCTTAATATTTTAGAGAAAAACATTAGAAATGCTTTAATTTTCATCTCTTTGATAACATGAAATGCAATGCTTTTTTATATGGTTATGATTCATTGAGATTTCTTCCATTTTAAATTGCTCTTATTGTTTGTATGTTTTCCTATTGGGTTGTTTATTGATTAAAAAAAGTTAACTATGTTTAACTTTTGATTTCACTTTCTTATTTGCCTTTTATGTAAATAAATGTCTTACCTATTAACATATACACATATTTTCCTCATTGAACTATAAGGCAGAGAGTTACGCACTAGCATTCCAATAATACTGTTTTTATGCAATAACTACAAAACAAACAAATAAAAACACATTTAAAACTGGAAACATTCAGTGTTTTTCAAGGGCCCACAGAAACAGAAAGGCTCAGACCATATAAAATGTTGCATCTAGAAGCTGTCTAGCCTGAAAGGTAGGAATTTATGGAAAGAAAGAAAAGAATGGTCTTTACAAGTGCTACATGATATAAAAGTTTGAAATGAGAAAGGAAAAAAAAGCAGTAAAATTGCCTCAATTATTGTCAATCTAAATAAAATATACAGTAGCAGTCTCCATTACTTAGGAAAGATTTCAGGGTGATTTCTGAGTTTCCTTTTGATACAACACCAAATTAAAATGGCCACGAGTGGTATAATGTTTTTCGGTTTAAAGGAGATTTTAAATGAGAACACCAATTTGTTTATTGTATTCATGACAAATATTGATTCAATTATACTAGAAAGGTTGAAGGATACGATTTATTCTTATAATAATTAAAGTTCTAAAGTTCTAATTAACCAATTTGCTTCATTAATTGAATTTCATTAATGGAATACAATAGTAACTAAGCAAACTGATCAGCTTTTTTACCTTTAAATGTCGTAAACATATTAGTAAATATGTGTCATTCTTCTCATTATTTCCACTTCTTAAGGAGAGCCTCACTCTTCACACATGTCACTTATGGCACAATTTAAGTACCATCGTTCTCATACAGTGGTTCCTATTCTTATATTCCTCGGTCAGAACAGTCTCATAATCAAGATATTTATTTTTTTTTCTACTTTTCAATTCAGATTCAGGTGTCATTTTTAATGATTTTATTACTGCTTAAAAAAGATTCTTATTTAGGAATGAAATTATATTTTCAAACATATTTAGTACACTTTGGGAGCCACTGAAACAAAGAATTGCAATCTCTCTTAGAACAATGTGACATAGGGGGAGATGGGCATGGAGGAGGGCACTTGTGGGGATGAGCACTGGGTGTTATATGGAAACTAACTTGACAATAAACTATTTGTTAAAAAAAAAAAAAAGAACAGTGTGACGCATTCAGTTGAAGATAGCAGACTGAGCACGTTTCCACCTTTACCCCCTTCCAAACTGTGAGGATGAATTGTGTTATAACCACACAATGAAGTGCTAAACATCTGCCAAAAAGAAGAAGGCTATTTTTAGATACACATGAAAATATTTTATTTATTTGGAACAATTTCTGGGCTGTATTAAACGACAAAAAACAAGGGAGAAAAGTATGGGTAGTAACACTTGTGTATAAATATGTCTCAAAATACACTCTTCTTAGACATCAGACGAAGAGTATTCTATCAAAATGATAACATAAAGTTATGTATGATATGGCAGACAATGGTATGTGTTCACCAAAACAGGTGCATTTTTCTTGTTAACACACAGACATTTTTCAGCCTGTCGTACAGTTTGCTGCATCTATGTGTTCTGATCAATGTGTGCAGGCCGAGGTGTGGTACGCTTCCGGGGCTGGCCCTCACTCCTCCTGCAGCTTTCCCCACTCATTCTTTTTCCTGACGTCAGGTCGATGCAGAAAGAATCTAGATGTCTGCAGAGCCACACAAGAGAGGGGGCTGGTTCCAGCGTGACTTTGGACCTGAGCCCTCACACCGCACCAAGTCAGATGTGAAGTGAGTATGAAATAGCCCTTTATTATATAAAGCACTAAAAATGTTGGGTGCTTTATTTTAGCAGTTGGCAAACCATGGCTGTCAGACATAAGGTTCAGAGAACAAGACCCTACGCAGAGGAGAGCTGAAAGGAAGTCCAAGAATGAATGCAGTTAAATAGGCCTCAAAAACAACCAACCCACCTGAACAGGGGAGGTCTCGGGGAGGGAGGAGGAAATGGTTAACTGATAGGTCTGTGTGGAAATTTGTTTTGAAAGATAGCTGGAGACAATGGGAAGAAATTCAGAATTCATTTCTTTTAATGAAGAAGTAACTCCAGCAAAAAGATGCAGAAAACTGAATCCTGGTCTACTAGTTGGATTGGCAATGACTAATACAAGTGTAGCCGTGATTTGGTGATTGAGAAGAATAATTCCGGTGGTGATTTTAGATTGTGTAAATAAAAATAATGCATGCATATTAATTGGAAATATGTATGTGAATATCAAAAAAACAATGAAAATAATTCAAAGTGGCTATTGCTAGGGAGCAGATTAGTGTGATAAACAAGGAAGAGGCATAAGGCTGTTGCTTTTCTTTACACACTATTTAGTATTATTTACATGTGTGAATGTATGTATACATATATATGTGCAATTTTGATTAAATTAAATTTATTTTTATATATAAAATTAATTTTGAAAAGGCAGAATAAAGTTTGGAGCAACATTTATAAGATAACATAGGGTAAAAGCAACCGCTTCTGTATTTGTGACCTTGTAGAAATTATTGTTCAACCTTCTGTCACCTGAGCACATCTGGATGATATTTTTTATTGTCTTAATATATTTTGCTTAGTTGCTACTTTATTCACATCAATAAACTTTTTGGTATGTACTCTCTTTCCTTCTCTCCTATTATATTATAATTGTTTTCAAAATATAACTACATTCACAATTCTTAAAAAAGAAATTCTCCAGGTCTACATGCTTACATACTTAGTGTGATTTCCTGTAGGTTTTATTTCATACATTTTGACATCTGACTATATAATAATTGGAAATAACTTTATCATGAAATCTTTATTCCCCAATAAGAATTTAACCTACATAGGAGACCAGTTGCCTAAGGTAGACGATGAATGTTGCTTGAAATTATATTAAATCAAATTGTATATTTGTGTCACACTCATAACCCAGCACATTTTTAGGCCTAAATTTCATTTAAAAATACTGGAAATTAAACTTGAACTCAAATGAACTGGGAACAGAGTACATACACAGGGCAAAGATGAACAACTTTTAGAAATCTGAAAATCTCCTCCTTATCCGGTTAGAATATAGCTGATGAACAATGACACTGATAATTCTCTTTCATGATCATGTTCTGTGATTCTATTCCTATTTGTCTACTATTTTCAAAGACATTAAAAATTTAAACAGATTGCAAAGAAAAAGAGTCAACCTGGGTTAAAAAACTGAGGTAGCAGGGGCCTGGGTGGCTCAGTTAGGTTAAGTATCCAACTTCAGCTCTGGTCATGATCTCATGGGGTCATGGGTTTAAGTCTCACATTGAGCTCTGTGCTGACTGCTCAGAGCCTGGATCCTGCTTGGGATTCTCTCTCTCTCCCTCTCTGTCTGTCCCTTCCCCACTTGAGCATGCTCTTGCTCTCTCTCTCTCTCTCAAAAATAAACATTGAATGGGGTACCTGGATGGATCAGTCGATTAAGTGTCCACCTTCAGCTTAGGTCATGATCTCGTGGTTTGTGGGTTCAAGCCCCACATCAGGCTCTGTGCTGACACCTCAGAGCCCAGAGCCTGTTTTGTATTCTGTGTCTCCCTCTCTCTCTGCCCCTTTCCGGCTCACACTGTCTCTCTGTCTCAGTATCTCTCTCTCAAAAATTAACAAATATTACAAAAAACTGAGGTATCATTTCAAAAAGAAAATTTATTTATCTTTAGCAAAATTCCTCAAATAACAACTACCAACACACAGTAAGTATTACTACTTTTAATTTCTCGTTAGACATTGTGTTTTTCAATGAGCTGTCTCCCAGAAGTACCCTAGAATGGGACCTCTATCATCAATGCACGTTGGATCTAACATAGGACCATGCAATATGTTTTTTTTCATTGAGTTTTATGGTCTTTAACTGATTTCAAAATAAGTTAGATCTCTAACATTAGTACCCAGAGACAGACAAGCACTTACCTATTAGCAGTGTGTGTGTGTGTGTGTGTGTGTGTGTGTGTGTGTGTGGTGGGAGGAGGGGGTAGAATGAGCTAGCAACATCAATTTCAGTTTTAAAATAGAAAGTCTAGGGACACCTGGGTGGCTCAGTCAGACATCAGCTCAGGTAATGATCTTACAGTTTTTGAGTTCAAACCCCACATTGGGCTCTGTGCCCTCAGCTAGCTCTGAGCCTGGAGCCTGTTTTGAATTCTGTGTCTCCCTCTCTGCCCCTCCCCCTGCTCATGCCCTGTCTCTCTCTCTCAAAAATAAACAGTAAAAAAAATTTAATAATAAAATAAAATAGGAAGTCTGCTCTGTGTTTGAATACAGACATTGAGGCTCCAAACACATACTTTCTCTTAGCTAAAATTTTATTTTTTTCAAAGAAGGACAAGTATGTGAGCAGCTTGCTTATAAGGGGAAAAAATCTGAATGAAGAAACACATAAGGGCATGTGGGCTAAATCTGACAGCATGTGTGCCACATAAACGTACAACTAAAAAACTTAATAAGTGTGCCACATGTTACATAAGAAATGAAAGCCATTCCTCAGGTTCTTTTCAGTTATAGCATCCGTGGAGCTATTCACACAGGTATGGGAAACTGCAAGTATCTTACTGTTGCAGTAAATCCACTGGGCGAAGACCAAAGCATGATTTAAAAGGACATTCCTGTCACTCACAAAAAGTGAGCAGGAAAAAAATAATGCTTTTATTTAATGATTAAAGGCTAAAAAATTTTAAGTATCAGTTTTATGTCCTTTCCCTAAGGTGAAATTCAGCCTAGTATGGTAACTGGAAATTATTATATCATTAAGAAATCCAAAATTACAAAATCATGATGAGATCAGAACTGATCACTAGGTGCAGGCAGATTCTTATTGATCACCCATTATGTATTTTGATCTGTGCTTCTCACTCTTCATAAATTAGAGCTGTCTGGTGATTAATTTCCAACTAATTTCAAATGACAACAAAGCCCAAAATGTTGACGGAACAACGCCAGCAATTCTTTGCCCTGGAAGCAGAGGAGAGTATCCTAAGGATTTCCAGCAAAGTCACACATCTGCTCTCACGCAACCAGAGAGGCCTGGTACAGGATCAGTTACATACTTGGAAAAATGAAAGAGCAAACATAATCATTAAGTGTAAATGCAGGGCCACTGATAATACAAATGTCCTTAGAGTGTCACTAACCGATCATTTTTCTCCCATTTAGGGACTTTGAGATTGTTTAGGCTGTTTCTGCAAGTATAGATGTAGGACAAGGCTTCCCTTCTAACTAGTCTGCTAGTGGGTATCTAGTTCCCTGACAGTCATCTTGAGGAAAACTGTCCACACGTCAGTTGCACAGCCC
The DNA here is from genome assembly GCF_003009895.1 of Hyaena hyaena. Lineage (NCBI taxonomy): Eukaryota > Metazoa > Chordata > Mammalia > Carnivora > Hyaenidae > Hyaena > Hyaena hyaena. The sequence continues at coordinate 520,826 of NW_024080857.1, forward strand.
ACTCTTCCTCAGTTGTCCACACAGGACAGACACACAGAAACACCTGTGTTGCAAGGGTCTGTCATTTCTTCAGTTCAGCTAATAAGTAACGTGGGAGCATAGGTAGCGAAGTGTTCTCATACATCCCACTAAGGAGCCCTTGAGCTGAGACAAGATGCAGGGGTGAGGATTCCTGTCTGAGTGAAGCTGGGTGGGTCTGGGACACTCCAGGACATTCAAGTAAGGCCTCTCACAGTGATCCTTCTGTGGATCAAAACACACACAGCTCACTCTCAGAAATAATATTACTTTCCAGCCCTTAAAAGTGCTTTTGTTTACTCTCCTTTCCCTGATCTTTCCTTTTAGTTTCTCAGAAAAAAAGTCTTGTTATTTCACATCACACTTCTCCTCAATGTCCAACAAATACCCCAAACCTTACTTTCTTCAAATATATTTCCTTTTTCATTTTAAAATGTGACATTAGAGCCCATTAAAACAGGTATAAGGAGGAGATTAGTCTTCAAATATTCCCAAAAGATAAAACAGAACACTTGTTTCATCTCTCAAACACATCATAAAATACCAAGTGAAACTGATAGTTGTTTTTCTACTAAAACAAGTTGTCCCTTTATAACCTGTCACGGTAATAATAACAGCTTCAATGAGTTCTGGGTTCTTGAATACATAATCTCTAATCCTGATAATAATGGTGAAGATGGCCAGGAGACATTATTAGATAAAGCCCAGAGATTAGGAAGCAGTGGCTCAATGGAGTTAACAGGCCCATGTCTCAGTAAGAAAAAAGACCAGCGTGGCACAATCAGTAGGTTCTGAATTTCTGTTCTTTTTGCGAAACATACCAGTCTTGGAGTACAAGAAAGAACAGGAAGGAAATCAAGCTGTATAGTTTCAAAAATACAAAGATTCTGATGGCAGAAATAGAGACAGTCCTCTTTTAGAAAATGATCTTTTTGGAGTAATGTAGCAAAAACTTGTATAATTCTCAACAAATACTGAAAAAATGTGATGTTGTGCTAAATGCTTCCAAGAAATGAATGAGAACCACAGAAGAAATGGAACTGAATCCAACCCACATCAGAGCCAGAGAGTTTCTGATAGCTTCTATGCAAGAATTGGTCATTTATAGAGATACTTACACATATGCAAATATACTGTTTTGTCCAGCTGTAATGATTTACTCAGTTACTTGCAATGTTATCTCCTCAGACATATTTTATAGTCATTCTCAAGTCCTAAGTTAAAGAATTAATAAATATTATCGCTTGAATACGGTATAGCCATAAGAATATTAACCTCTTAAAGTATATAGTGGTTGAGTGCTAAGGTGATCATGGTCAAGATACTGTTAACACCATTAGCTCATGAGCTAGAATGATTACTCAAATGACATGAAACTAGAATCATCTATCCCTCCAGAAAAATAAGATCTGCACCAGATCAATAATGTCTGAAACAAGCTGTCCTTCACTACAGACAGCTTCTGATTTGAGGGAATCAATAGAATAATAAGCATTTAAAATTTAAGCTAAATACTCAAGTCCACTTCACCTCATTGTTATTCCTTAAACTTTAGATTGGACACCATTTCATTGATTTAATTGGTCATTTTCAGAGTGACAAGAATAGTCTTTATCAAATAACAGTTAATATGATGCCTGATGAGATTATCTCCACAGTGACCTCAAGAAGATTGTTTCCTAAATCAGTCACTAAAATTAACATGTCCATCATGCCAAAGATACAAAACAATTGCTTGCTGCTAAAAACTTTATATAATAAAAGAGTGATTTGATGAATAATTTGAATACTGGAGTGCTATTCTCACTGTCATCCATTATTTAATTGAGAATATTGGGTAAAAGCCAAAATAACACTTTGCTGAGTTCACACATAGTCTCAGAAGACCTTTGTAAGAGCAGAAGATTGACAATGATAGAATTAGTATTTATTCACACAGCAAATGGCTGTCTGAATATCTCCTTATGCTCCTGAAATAGTGAGAATGACGCACAGAAAGAAATAGAGTTACTTTCCTAATTTCCCCATTTCTAGCCAAATACACTATTACTACTTTTTGTTTCTCAGATTGCTCTTATGTTGCCCGTATGCTGAGTGACACGTCTTCTTGAGACACAATTTGGTAGCATTCTAGAACCATAGAGTTTTAGTGCTCCAGTGATCAGGGAGGCAAGTCATTATTATTAATTTTTGCATTTGGCAAAGTTTTTAAATTAAAAAGAATGTGTTATCCTAAAAAAAGATCTAAAATGTGTTTTAATTATGTGTTCAATAGATGAGTGTTGTCAATGAATACATTTAGTGAAATCCAGTTGATAGATATACATAACACACACACACATAAGTGTATTTATAGTGGGAAAACAAAAAGTCATGTTATCAAAGTAGAATGACAGTCTCTGAGAAAAAATTGTAAGAGAAAAAGGTTTTTGGCAATGTTGTCTTGAGGAAAAAATACATAAAGTTATAAGCTATCATATCCTTTCTCTTAAAAAAGCACTAATACACATTGTTTCCAGGACAAAGGACAATTTATCTCCAACATTAATGCTTATTATAATTTAGACCTTGGAAGCATAAAGTGGGATGAAATATTATAATAACCAAAGCAAATGTGTATCTCAAGATTATGGCTATTAATGAATACCATAAGCCTTGTGAGAGTTCTTAAACATGAAACAGTCATATATATATTTTTTAATCTGGATATAAAATGTAAGACAGCATCAGGAATTGATTTTAAACCAGCAGCATTGGAATATAGAATATCCATTCAGTCCACCTCCATGTTTATTATGGGGGCATATTTGAAACTCCAAGTGAATATGACAGTCTCATATTGGAGACAGTTCTGTCTTTTATTAAAAAAAAAGTATTCATCTTCTTCCCTCCTTAATCTAGCATTATAGATCACTAAATAGTCAGAGATGGAAGTTCAGCATGTTTTGTTTTAGGGCAAGGACAGTGTCCAATAATTTTATTTATTTATTTATTTATTTATTTATTTACTTACTTACTTACTTATTTGGAATAAGAGGGAGAAAAAAGCACATGTGCTCAATAATCTTACAGAATGGCAATTTGGGTGTATAAGGCAGAAACATAGTCCCTACCCCCAAAGCATATACAAGTCAAATCCCTGGGACTAGTAAAAGTTATCTTGTTCTGAAAAGAGTTTTCTCAGATGTAATTAAGTTAAGGATTTTGAGAGGAAATAATCCTGGATTACCATAGTGGGCCTTAAATCCAGAGCCAAGTGTCCTTATATGAGACACATTTGGAAATTGGAGAGACAGAAGAGGAAACGATGTGACCATGGAGACAGACTGGAGTAACACTGCTGACAGCCAACCAAACCTGGAAGAATAGAATCTACCCTAGGATTCTGGAGGAAGCAGGGTCCTAGTGACACCTGAGTTCAGATTTATGGCCTTTCTAAATGGCAGAGAATAAATGTCTCTTGTTTTAAGTTAGCCAGTTCTTTCGTAATCTGTTACATCAACCTCAGGAAACTAATACAGATGGCAAACAAATTTACAACTGAAATGTTGAAATAGTGATCAATAAAATTACTCTGAATTGTAGGACGGGAGACCAGGGAAGAATATAATATGTGAGGAAAATAGGTGTCATCAATTACTATGCTATGTTTTAAGGGAGTAAAGAAATGAATATAGAGTGAATATGGAAGGGTGTGTGTGTGTGTGTGTGTGTGTGTGTACACGCGCGCGCACACGTGCACATGTGTATAAGAATGCTCTGTTTAAGAAAGATATTCAGGGGTTCCTGGGTGGCTCAGTTGGTTAAGCATCCAACCTCAGCTCAGGTCATGATCTCATGGTTTGTGGGTTCGAGCCCCACATCGGGCTCTGTGCTGACAGCTAGCTCAGAACCTGGAGACTGTTTCAGATTCTGTATCTCCCTTTCTCTTTGACCCTCCCCTGCTCACACTGCCTCTCTCTCTTGCTCAGAAATAAATAAAACATTAAAAAAATTTTTTTAAAAAAGAAAAAAAGAAAGATATTCAAGCAGCAAGGCAGGTTAGGGTTGACGAATGGGGAAGCAGGTGATTTAAGAGATCATGCCATTGTAATTCAGCCAGAAGCTAATTGGAGATTAAACAAATGGGATCTAGAAATAATGCAATATCTGAAGATGATTTTCTCCTGGAATGCAAGGTATTGGTGTTGGAAGACGATGAGTTCTTGAATCCACTTTGAATTTTGTTTTGTGTGTACTATTTTCTACAATACTCAAAGACCATAGACAAATAATTCCAGGACCTCAACAGTTTCAATAACCAAACCAAAATTGTACTTTCTATTCAATAATGAACACTTTCAATAGGAGCCAAAATATGCCGGTAATAGTTCTACTCTATTCCCCATTCTTTTTAAGTATACTCCCTTCCAATCTGGTGGAAGTTGAGATTATACCCTAGTAGTACAGAGCTAGAAGTCAGTGTTATGAATTAATCACATTAGTATGTACCATTAGCTTAAAAGTCTATGACCAAGTGATAGCTTAGAAAAAAAGACATTATGGGCTGTGCTGTAAGTATACTAAATATCTCTTCTAAGCATTATTTTCTCACTTGTGAAATAAGTTGATAGAGGACAGTTAACATTAAAACAAAAATTCACCAAACTAATTGATGATTTTACTTTTTCAATCCTAAAATGGCTTAGAAATACATACAAAATGCTGAAATGTGTTGACAGTTCATTTTTTCATGAAATAAGTCGTGTTCAAGGGCCCCAAATTCAAAATAAAATATTAAGGGTTTGACACCGGCATTATGCTTTTCAGATGGCCAAATGATACAGGGACAATGACAGCTACTGTCTCTCCCACTAGCCAGAATATCAGAGCAGCTTTTGTGTCTGCCTCAGTTGAAGGAATAGGAAACTGAGAGCAAATGTGAAAAGTTTTATGATTAAAGGTCATTTTATGCAAGGCTTTGGAGGAAGGGTATGTCTTCATGGCATAGGTGTTAGTTTACTTCAAAACTGAACAATCATTTTTATTGAATCCCTGTGGATGAAGTCAATCCCATTTGATATACATTTCAAGCACTAATTCATGCATGTTAATATTCAGTACACACACCATGAGAAAGAACCATAGTCACATCACAGACCTGGGATTGAAATTAGTATTTAACAGGCTATGGATTTCAACACATGAAAAGGAATGACAGCCAACTTTGGAAATTGGCCCAAGGAATAAAAGGTAAGAAAGAAGCTTTTCCTCATTTTCATTGAATAGCTGAAATTTCTTTTTAGTATGCTGAATAAAGAGATGACCTACAATTTTTTTTAACTATTTAAGTGTCCAAATCTTGTTAGTCAATTTAATTATAAGAGATCTGGAATTTAAGAACATTTTGCCGTATTTGGTCAGAAAAAAAGTTTCTTTATAATGAAAGACTTCTGGAGAAAATGTTTCATTACACACAGAATGAATTTAAAAATCAAATTGTATTAAATCTTCCTGGGTGGCCAAATGAACAGAGAGTTATGCTTCAGTTGGAATGTGACATGTGTTTTAATGTACAATGTGATGATAGTTTACTGTGGTGATACATTAGAACAGTGTTTAACAAATTAAACATTCCGCAGTTAAAAGTTTCATGCAAGTATACAGGAGAATGGAGAAACAGAAGTGGAATACACTTTCATATCTCTGTTAAAAAAACAGAAGGGATAGCAAAGAACACCAACTTTTTTACATAATTTAAAAAATATCATTCAAAAAACTCAAAGCTTGTACTGAGGAAAACTTATGTTTTAACATTGCAGACAATTTGCTCTGAAAGCAAATTCTTATTTGTTAAAATACTAACAAATATTTAATAAGTAAAATTGTATTTAAAGAGGAGTGCACCTAGTTATTCTAAAGAACTGTAACATTTTTGGCATGCCTGGGTGGCTCAGTCAGTTGAGAGACCAACTCTTGATTTCAGCTCAGATCATGATCCCAGAGTCATGGGATCAAGCCCCACATCAGCCTCCTGTCTAAGTGTGGAGCCTGCTTAAGATTTTCTCCCTCTACCCCTCTCCCATACTCATGCTTGCTCTAAAAATACATTTAAAAAAAAAGAATATAAACATTTCAGTTTATTAAAGAATTTATAAGCATTTCAAAAAATGATTCAGTGTTCTGAGTAAAAAGTAACCATCCTCTGATTTTTCTGTGTGTCTTCAGCAGCATCAAAGTTTTCAACTACTTTAAAATATGTGGACATCTATGGGGTACCTGGGTGGCTCGGTCAGTTAAGCGTCTGACTTCGACTCAGGTCATGATCTCACGGTTTGGGAGTTTGAGTCCCGCGTTGAGCTCTGTGTTGACAGCTCAGAAACTCCTTCAGATTCTATGTCTCCCCCCTCTCTGCCCCTCCCAGACTCATGGTCTCTCTCTCTCTCAATAATAAATAAAAACTTTAAAAATTAAAAAAAGACATGCAGGTCATCTAAATACATAGAGCTTTAACTGTATTCCTTGAAATCTCATGGCCATAGCTGGTATTTAGTCACTTATATATTACATGGAATTATTGATCGTAAAAAAGGCATAACGTATATTTAAAAGAAAGTTCCATGGAAGTGAAAACTATGTCTCACAGGGTAAGCTGGAATCAAAAAGAGAGTACTTTGGGTCAAAGATGATAGTTTCTCTAGTTTCAGGAAACAGAAGAATTTGATATCACTCAGATTCAGCGTTTCCATCAAACCCTTCCCCAGTCCCACACACAGAGACCTTATACATTTTGGAAAAATGGGAGATTCACAGTTCAACAGGAAGAGATAATAAAACATTGCAAGTAGGAGCAACAATGTCTGGAGGCACGGAGGTAACTGGTGGTCAGTGACACCACCTGGGTTGTTTTAGGGAGGCCTGAAGATAGCAGCAATAGCTATAGTAATTAATAACGGCAATGGCATGTTGGAAGTGTCCAAAGAAAATACTACAGCAAAGAGTTGTGGAGCTGCAGACAGTTGCTGAGGGAAGAGAAGCCACAGGATTAGGATAAGAGCACTTGATACATAGGACTTTTGGATGGAGAATGGAATGTGGCCTTTCCTAGAACATACTCTCGTATGTTAGTGGGGTCAAAAGAGATAAAGCTTTTATATTTTCTGAATTTAAGTGATAAGTCTGATTGTTTTTTCTTATATCTTCAAAGAATCTTATTTCTTGAAATAATGTTAAAACCAGATCAGTGAAATCTAAAAATAGATAATCTAAATTTATAAATCAAACAGGCAACTCATAAATTGTTTATACAATGTATACAATATAGAAGGCATAATTCTAGGTACTATGGGAAATTCAAAGAAGAAATAACTCACATTTATTGAACACCTATTTTGTGTTAAGTTTTGTCTCTCCCTTTGGTGGTGGTGGTAGTGATAGGGCATATGAGTAAGTGAAGACATAGAGAAGTAAAACAGAGAAAGCGCTTGAGCTCAGTGATGCAGGTTTTGGGTTCATTGCCCTGATACCACACTAAGCTCTCTTGTTGACTACACACCACTTGTATACATATCAAAAGAGATCATAAATCACATTTATAAGGAAAAGTTTATCCTAACTTAAGTTTATTCTGTCTTAAAAATAAGGATGACTATAGAATGAGTGATTTCTCTGAAGCACTTTTTAACATCCTGTTGAAAAGCAAATATTATATTAGTGGTAACAGAATATACTGTATTCATATCTGTAAGTCAGGTAAGAGAGGACAGATATAAACTATGGACACAGTCAAGGGAGAAAGGAATTAAAAAAGGAGGTGGGGCTGGTAGACTCAGTCATAAACATGGATCTTCAGTTCATTTGAACAATGCTAATGACCCAATTTTACTACCCTCTTATTATATATATATAATATATGTATATATATATATGTGTGTGTGTAAATATATATATAAATAATGTGTATATATATATATATAAAACATTAAAATTAATCATAATAACAGTAAATCTTTCAAGCTGTTCAAGTTATGCTTTGGCTTGCTGTTACCACGTTGCCAATTATCATAAACCTAACTTAAAACAACACTCATTGATTACCTCATATTTTGGTAGTTCATTCTACGTTCAGGTGGGTTCTGTGATCAAGGTAAAAAACTATTGGCCAGGTAGGGCTCTTACCTAGAAGTTCTAGAACAAATCTGCTTGCAAGACCATTCAAGTTTTTGACAGAATCAAGTTCCATGCAGTGGTGGGACTGGGCTCCCCTTGGTGGATGTCAGGGGCCCCTCTCTATTCCTTACTGCCACTTGTGTTTTTTCTCACGTGACTTTCTCCATCTTCTCATAAGCAAGGGTGTATAGAGTCCTTCTCAAACTTCCTGTCTCTATGACATTTCCTTTTGCCAACAGCCAAAGAAAGCTCTCTGGTTTTCTGGATTCATGTGATTAAATACAGATCACATAGATAATTCAGGACGATCTCCCTAAGTTAAGGTCAGTTATGCCATATAACTCTACAATCATGCTCAGATTCTAGGAATTATGATATTTTCACAAGGACATTCAAAAATTTCTGACTACCGCAGTTATAAAATTGCATTCCAAGAAGTACAAAACACAATGACCAAGCAAAACTGACTTATTTTTTCTTACTTAAAAAAAAGAGGAACTTCAATCATGTGGTAGAATACAGAGGCTATCTGTCTCGTTATTTTCTTCAGAAATGAAGAACGAAGATGTAACTGTGATTGGCTCTGGAACATCTTATGGCTGCCTCTGTGGGAGCATTACCAAGATCAATGACTCCTTCCTTCATATCTTCCACATTCAGATTCATAATCGTTCTAAATTACTGTGATTTCTAATATGCTGCTTGGGTACATGGATTTAAACTTCCATATCTAATGGACTTAAGAGATCAATATAGAGATGTCCTGTGCTAAGGGTTCATTTTACACTGTAGTTACAGTTCTTTACTGAAATTGAGAGCAGACAGAAGGCTTTTGAAAATGAACTTATTAAAGGGACTCAGCCCAGTCCTTATGCCATAAATTTCAAAATGTGATCTTCATACCCCTAGAACAAAACTTTTAAGACAGACAAAATGACATTATGAACTTATGTTTAAAAAAAATCAAGTTTGCCAGTGGATTCTTTAAAAATATGTTTATAGGGGTGCCTAGGTGGCTCAGTTGGTCGACTGTCCAACTCTTGATTTCGGCTCAGGTCATGATCCCAGGGTTGTGGGATCAAGCCCCCATTCAGGTTCTGCAGTGAGTATGGAGTCTGCTTAAGAGTCTCTCTGACTCTGTCTGTCCCTCTCTCCTGCTCAGGCTCTCTCTCTTTCTCTCAAAAGAAAGAAATAAAAACTAAGTTAAAAAAAAAAAACTTAAAAAAAGAGGCTCCTGACTGGCTAGTCAGTTAAGCATCCTATTTCAGCTCAGGTCATGATCTCACGGCTCATGAGTTCGAGCCCTGCATCGGGCTCTGTGCTGACAGCTCAGAGCCTGGAGCCTGCTTCAGATTCTGGGTCTCCCTCCTCTCTGCCTCTCTCCTACTTGTGCTCTGTCTCTCTCTCAAAAACAAATAAACATTCAAAAAATTAAATAAAATAAATAAAAATAAAAACATGTTTTTAATACACTCTTCCAGTGTTTTTATCTATCACTTAGAAAAATGCCTTGGAGAAGGCACCATCACAAAACATAAAACTTCTCTTCTCTTCTACTTTAATGTAACACATGCTCAAAGGAACACCACAGAACTTTCAGAATAGAGCATTTTAGATAGTTTAACAGAAACACACAGGACACACATAGACATGAAATTGTGTGTATGTGTATTCACATATATATATTTGTATGCATATATTATATACACATTATTGAAAAAATCATCACATTCTCTAATTTACATTTTTACACTTGCATAATTTTCTGAAGAAGCATCCACTCAAAAATATTTACACAACCAATTTTAGGTTCCCAAAAGATAATTTAATTTTTTTGACTGTGTATTTTAGAAATTCATGGTTTGTAAACACATGGCAATAGATATGGTAAATGACATGTGCCTATCTCAAACAGATTATTACAAAGTGACATCTTGTCAAAATAATTACATAACATTAAGTAATTTTCTAAAAGATAAAGATATTACCTATAATTCTACTTCCACAATGTTTGCACATTATCTTTTATCTATGTGTACTTGCATATACAAGTTCATTTTTTTTCAAATATTGTTCACGTAATGTTATACCAATAGAGACTGCTCTTGTGTCTTTGTAATTTCCAAAGATTACATGGTTTCCATTAGTTCCCTCAGCCATGCCTTTTTCATTAGATATTTAAGTAATTTCCAGTTTGGGTGCATTGTGTGTGTGTGTGTGTGTATGTGTGTGTGTGTCTGTTTCTTGTCTGTCTCACTAATTAAATTACAACAAACTTAAAGAATTTCTTATATATAACCTTGCCAAGCGCCCACTTAAAATTGATATTTTCTATATTTCCTGTGTCTGTTTTATCTTTTTGGCTCTTTTCTTGTTTCTCTCTTCCAGATCATTGGCTCAGCTGATTCCACAAAGGCTTCTCACTTCTAGGACAAAGAAGAGCACACAGTTATTTGGACAGTGTTTTCCAAAGTATGCTGCATGCACTCAGGCGCTTGCTGAGATAGAAGAAACACTGGCCCCATCATGGATCTATTCATTCAATCAGAATCGCTATGGTGGGAGTGGGGCTTCATAAGGAATACTTATTTTGAAACATTTCCCCAGGATTTCTCCCCTTTGCATGTAATGAAAGCATTTTTGATTTTCCATTTTGCTTCTTCTATCCATTCAAAGTTATTGATACAGTTTTTTTAGGAATTAATTTAAAAAAAACAATCTAATTCAAGATTATTATCTATTGTTCACTGCAGGGTACATTTTGTAAAATGATCCATTATAAAATCACCATCTATATTTAGAGCTATTATTTATGAAATCATTACACTGAAACAAGTCCACATTTTCCCTCTAATGCTGAGTTTGCTTGATAATTTTCTTTGTTTTTAAGTGCAACACTGACTCTCAAGGGGACTTTTCTCAATGTTACAACATCTGCTATAGCTGAATCTAGAATAGTATTTGAAATTCATTTGGAATCAAATTTATTAAATTGTACTACCTTCCACAACAGCATCTACAATCCCATTTTTTGTTTGTTTCAAAAAGCCTACCTCTAAAAAATATAAGGCATTTACAGTTTGGCTTAAAGGGGCCATCTCCACTAAATACTTATGCTAAACCAGACTTCTCCTCAATGGAGAATTTAATTGCTGGAGCTAAGTTGTTTGCATCAGGAAGCTTTCACAGTCTCACTCTAGACCTCAAGGTTACCGCTTAATACATCTAACATCACAATTATAACAATCAAAAATTATAATACAAATACATATTTTGCCAATCACTATTCTAATTGCTTTACAAATATTAACTCATAAGACTCAAAACAATGTTATGATAAATACTATTAACCTCATCATCCCTGTGATTCAGGTGATGATAGCGAAATGCAGAAAGGTTAAGTAAATTGCTCAAGGTCCCAGAGCTAGTAAGCTTCATAGACAGGTTTGATCTCTTCAATAGGATTCTAGTCAGTTCAATTAACCATTAGGATATGCAACAGACTGCTGCAAAAACTGGGTTCTGGTGGAGAATAAAATCTTTCCTGAGCCAGTATTTTTTCCTAAATATGATATGGGATTTCCCTAAATATTAAAATTTTTTATTATTTATTCTACCTCATTCCAAAAGTTAGTTGAATTTTGAAATTTAATGGAAACCAACAAGTTGTATTCTGCTACCTTTGTCATTTGTAGGCAGTAATTAATAAGAAATACTTAATTTATATTTTTTGTTGATTTGCAATCACATATAACTGTATGATCCTGAAGATAAGAACTCTGAATTATGCATTTTAACCTCTCACACAGTGACTAACCCAGTGTTTTGCTCAAAGTAAATGTTAAGAAAAAAATGTCACTCAGGTAGCAGTTACTAATTTTATCAAAATCTAGAATTTAGAGAAAAATACTCTAAAATGTACATTTTGTGATTCTGGTCAAGAAACTTAAAATTATATTCTTCCTGTTAACAATTTCTATTTCAATTAAATTTTCTATGTCAAAGTAACTCGCACATGGTTAAGCATTTACTGCAAAGAAAACATTTATACTATTATTAATGTCACATTTACTACATATATTCAATTAAAATTTTGTGAAAACTTTTCCTATGTACAGAAAAAGGAATCTGTGTCTACTATAAAAAGTTGTATAAAATATTAAAGTATAAACAAAGGAATCATCCATAAAACAGCTGCTCGAATTTAGATATTTTCCACACATCAGAGTACTCATTTATTTCCAAATTCTAGAAGTCCAGGCTATTTATTTTTATACTTCCGCGGATAATATCATTTTGTTTCATTTTTCTAAAGCAATGTGAACTGTAACATTTTTTTCAGAATTCTCTGAGATTTCTTTGTTTTTTTCTGTCATAGTTTGTCAATTATTCTTGGGTTTATAAGAAGTGTGTATGCTCTGTTGAGAGCAGCAAAGCTAAATATAAAATGTTAGTTACTTATTCATTTATGTTACATTATTTGAACCACTTGAAATAGACAATAAAAAACTATATACTTTTAATAACAACCAAAGTATAGACTGTTTATGCCCATCCCAAATGAGAATAAACATAAGAAATATAACATATAACAAATATTGTATTTATAGTATGTAAGTTTACTACATAATTAGTGTCTAGCTTATAGTGAGTATAATATATACAAGATCTACTAAGATATAACCGAATTTTGCTACAGATAAAATTTTGAATTATTTAGGATTATATTATTATATAATTATATAATAATGAATGAATTATATATTATATTTAGGATACTAAATATACTAAATATCATTTGTCTTCAAACTAATTTATAGTGTTTATGTAATCTCAGTGCTTTGCTTACTTGTTTATTTTGTTTTAACTTGACAGAGTAATTAAAAAATAACTCTGGGGATAAGAAAAAGTGATAATTTCAAAGGAAATTCTGAATAGAATTGAAAAGAGTAATAGAGAATAGGAAATAAAATTTATTATAAAGGTATAATAATTAAACTATGACACTGCAACAGAAATAGAAAATACATAAAATAAAGAAAATGCAGCATCAAGAAACACATTCTATCATGAAAAGAATTTGTTATATGAATAAAAATATATTAAAAATTCATAATTTATGTTCAAACTACCATTTCTGAAATACATATACAAATAATTTTCACTTTTTAATATTCCCAGACTCTAGTTGTATTCTATTTTCTTTTATTTTCCAGAATTTGATTGTGTTTTATCTATATATATATATATTGTGTTTTATATATCTATGCCTAATATATAATCTTTTTTATAGTAACTTCATTGGTTCTGGAAACAGATTGTATTATCAGTAAGGTAAAAGCATAAAAATATAATAAATGCATATTTAACTTCCATTTTGTTCTTTATCTTAATGTTTGAATTTCTAAACCGGTAAAGCTTAAAGTCACAAATACATATTTATGTATTTTGGTGCCATGCTGTCCAGCACAAAATGATTCCTAACATCTATGTCTTTAACGTGAATTGTGTATTGCCGAGATCTAAATCCCTTAGTCCTATACAGGTTATTTTTAGTTGTTTATTTGATTATTTTTTACTTGAATGGGGAGTTTAAGTGACCTTATAGGACACTTGGTAATGCATCCAGGAGATAATGGCCTTTGACTAAATGTGAATTTTATATAAAAGTAGGGGATATGCTCTGTCCATTCACCCACATTCACATTCAACACCTCTTTGTCTCTCACAAAACAGGGCAGCCGAGCAGAAGGAAGGGCGCTTGTCATGTTTTCCCCATTCAGGCTACTGTTTAAATTGTCAAAGATCTCTGATGGTCAGTTATTTTTGATCATCCTGATTGTACGTTTGTGCTCATACTGAAGAGTGCTCTTGGTGTGGGAGGAAATATATTTTTGAATGTTAACTGAGTAGGAATTTAGTTGTGAGATTTTTATTCTCATTTTTATTCTCTAGTTGAGTTGATCTTCTTTTGGGTAATAATAGAAATTCTGACCTTTGCAGAAGGAGCTAATTATATATGTTGTTGCAATGGAAATACTTGAAGATGTATTTGCCAAGGTTTTCTATGATTTCTGTTCCACATGTTTCCTTGTTTCCTTCGTTTCTATGGCAAACATGTTGCATTAGTGATAAATTGAGAAAGACCATATCAGATTTTGGTAATTGGGTGATATTTTGAAATGAAAATACTTAACATTATTTTTCATCTTACAAACATCAAAAGTTAAATTATTATCTTTATTTTTATAATCAGAAAAAAATTATAACAATTGCTTTCCTCCTTCCTTCCTCTATTTCATATTTCTGGAATAATAAGGAATTTAGAAATTTGTAACCAAATGCTCATTGTTATTAAAATTTTAAATTTATACATCTGCCTCAATATTTTTGGTATTTGTATTGTTATCTTTGTATTTAACTAGTTTCATGACTCATCACTCGTCTTCTTACTTTGATTTCTCCAGACTTGAGAGTAAAGATGTTTAGGTCAGACAGATACAGATTGGCATTATGTGTGCTCTAATTATTGGTGGTGTGACCTTCACTCTCTGAGATTAAATTCCTTTTCATATAAAATGAGATTAAAAATAATTACTTCCTAGGATTGTTTTGAGATTACATTAGACAGTGCATCTAAAACATTCATTTTATGCCTAAGACATAATCAATGGCACTTAGCAAATGGCAGCTATCATAATTGCTTTTTATTAATACTCATTTTTCTTTTGATTAAATATTTAAGTCATTTTTGCAAAAGTTTCTAAAGCAAAGAATGTCCAAAAATATGTCCTTTTATTGCCTTTGCCAACAAGTGATAACTTCTTGATATAGTTATTGATTTTCTATTGCTGCCATCACAAATTACCACAGATTTAGGGGTTTAAAACAACACAGATTTGTTATCTTACATTCTGTGGGTTAGGAGTCGAACACAGGTCTCTGTAGACTAAAATCAAAGTGTCTATAGGACTGTGCTCCTTTCTGGAAGCTCTAAGGAAGAATGTTTCCTTGAATTTTGCTGCTTGTAAAGGTTGGCCACATCCTTGACCTGCAACCTCTCCTTCCATCTTTAAAGCCAACAGTGACTCATTTTTTCTGACTTTTCTTCCATTGTTGCATCTCTCTCTTTGAGTATAACCTAGAAAAGTTCTCTACCTTTAAACGCCCATATGATTATATTGGTCCCATCTGAATAATCCAGGGTAATCTCCTCCCAATATTAAAATCCATAATCATAATCACACCTGCAAAGTCCGTTTTGTCACATAAAGTAACATATTCAGAGATTTCAGGATCCATAATATGGACATCTTTGGGCCACCATTTTTCTTTTCTTTTTTTTTTTTTAATTTTTTGTTAATGTTTTGTTTATTTCTAGGAGAGAGAGAGAGAGACAGCGTGAGCAGGGGAGGGTCAGAGAGAGAGGGAGTTACAGACTTTGAAACAGGCTCCAGACTCTGAGCTGGCAGTCAGCACAGAGCCCGACACGGGGCTCGAACCCACAAACCGCGAGATCATGACCTAAGCGAAAGTCGGACGCTTAACCGACTAAGCCACCCAGGTGCCCCGGGCCACCATTTTTCTGCTTCAAAAATAGTATTAATTATTTATAATATTTTATTTTCATAATTTGATAGCAGTATCTTCCATATCTCGTCTATTCTTGCAGAGGAGATGTCTGAGTTTAGTCAGTTTTTTATTTTAGTATTTGCAGTAACATTGATGATGATGATGATGTTTTCTTACTTGTGTAAAAACTTTTGGCTTTCCATGACATTTAGAACACTAAAAAAATATTACTTATGCATTATTTGTATTCTTTCCTTTCTAGTTCTTAATATATAAGTCAAATTCCCCATATCTGTGAAACTATGTGTCCTCTTTTCTATAAAGATTTTACTTTTTGCATTCTTTTCCCATAATTCCCAGTAACTTGAATATCTTACCTTTGTTTTCTCCATCATTAATAATAATATTCTGTTTAAAACAGAGCTGGTAAAGGGACTGCATATGTCCTAGAAACTTACCCAACCTGTCCGCACAAAGAATTCCAAAAAAACCCGAAGCATAGTATGGAGAGTACTCAGGGATTGAGTATCCTGTCAGCCTCACAAACCCCATACTCCATGGGCAGAGGAGAGAAATGGTGGATGTCTCTACAGTGTGGTAACTACTGTCAGGGGGCCCTATCACCCATGCCTAAGCAGGAAGCAAAGTGTTTCAGGCAATGAGAAAATAAATGATTTTAAGAACCAAGAGGCTACAGAATAAATACTTGAGATAACTTACTGGTTCTCCCTTTCATTGCATGCTCAATTTTCAGTATCAGGAACAAATGAAGCATATGTCTTCATGGGAATTGGACTGGCCATTCTGGATAATTGGGTGTCCTCACTCTCACTTGTTCCTGAAACTGCCTGCTACTCTCAGGTTTTGTGAGGTATGTAATTCAAATCCTTAGCTCCATGAAAAATAGAACACCATCCCACCAGGTAAATGAAGACTAGGGTAAAAGGATGTAAGACAAGGGTCGATTGCATTTTCTCTACCCATTGAGTAAGTAGCTGTCAAACAACAGTAATGGTTTTGTGTAAGCCAGGAATCTATGCACCGTTAGCCTGACCTGCAATACTATATACATAACCATTCCACCTGGTGTTATGCTTTCTCTATGAAGTTTGATCTGGAGCACATTGAGGCAGCAAGCAGTCATAGGTTACTTGTCCCATATTGCCGCTAAACAGTACTAAATTCTTAGAGTATTGAAAAGTAGCCAGAATCCAAGACAAGATCAAGATTCAAATTAGCACTAGTTTGGTAAGGCATGAAGTTTTGTCCAACCTAGCACGTTTATTAGGCAATACATGTCTAGGAATGCCAAATTTGTGCTTATTTATTGTTGCTGCATGTAGAACTCCATATACAATATGTCAACTTATTAGCTTTTCCTCTTGATAGAGTTATTTGCTTGATTTTTTTTCTTGTGCCTGGTGGGTAGACTATTAAATATTCCACTTGGGGCCACAAGAAATCTTAATATGCCTCTTCAGAACAGTAAATTAGAAGTAGGGAGGGGCAAATTGGTATATTTAGAACATTTAAGAATTCAATGACACAACAGGTCCTAGATAGCTCATCTTCCTTCAGGAATTATGTTGGCTAAAATAAAGACGACTAATAGCCCTGGGTGGTGGTGGTAATTACCCATTGGGTAAATCCCACTTGCTACAAGACTATGTTATTGACATGATAAATTGCAGCAATGCAAAAATAAAATGGCTTACTGTCATGTTAGCCTCAGGGGCCTCTAAAAGTTATAGCTTGACTTCTGATTTCAAAGTTCAGTGATTCACAAAATTCCTGAGGCCAAAAGTTAAAACTTCAGAAGAAAAATTATTTTTAAAACGATTAATCATTTTTTACACATGTATTGGATCAGTTTATTTGCTATCCACAATTTGTCAGATCAGTTTCTGAAATACAAATGCATTTATTTTCAATAATGTTGCTGGCTTTGTATCAATGGCTGTTTTACTGTTGGGCACAGTAATCAATACTACATCGTTTTATTTGGGCAGAGTAGAGAAAGCTCTCTACTGAAAAGTACTTTTCTCACCTGTTGCTAAAGTGATGAAATTCTACCACTTAAGACTAATTTTGTTGGATAGAGCAGTGCCCTTTCTAGTTATATTCCTTCAATGAAAGTATGCCTCACAGGCAAACACATCAGCTCACTAACACTTTAGTGCTCTGTTTTTCTCTTTTTTCTTCTCATGTTGGTAGCAGAACACTCAGCATCATCAGAATCCTAAGCATGAACATGAGGGAAAGGAAAGTTAAGAACAACATCAAAAACAAAAACATAAAAAAACCTTGAAAAGCAAGTGACAGGAAATTTTTAGAGGTTAAGTAGTTTTTTTGAATATATTTAAATATACATCTTCTGCAGCTATCAATGACACTAGGTCCCCTTGATTTCTCCTACTGAAGAGTAGGTCACAGATCTTCCCAGAATTCCCCATAGCCCTGTTGATAGTAGGCTGTAACATTTCACCAAAAATTTACTTACCATTCTTACTTTATAGAGGAAAGTTAAGCACAGAAGCTAACCCCATAACCCTTATGGTTAGATATGCTGTATTCTCAATAGCCTGTGAGCCCATCTCATCTTCCTGCACTTTTAAATCTTGAATGTGTTTATATTCTGGGGGTTATAATCTTTTAACATTCTTATATGTGGCTATCACTGACTATACAGTGAATGGGTAGAGAAATCGTGGATGTTATTATTTAGCTGAGTTATCTAGGTCAGTATATTTTTTAAGCAGTCTTTAAGATAGTACTCTGTATCTTATATCTCTCTTTGTAGTGAAATTGAAATGAATAATTAAAGAGAATTACATATCACTAACACAGCTAACAGAAATGTACTCAGAGTCAAGGCATATGTTACAGAAACAGAGATCAGGAAAGAAAATAGAAATATTCCGCAACAGTGGGTATCTTTTGCTCTTCTTGATTTTGTAGTTGAATCATAGATTTCTAAAATGAAAAACACACATCTTTAAAGGGATTATAATTTTTATCCACGGAAAATACAGTTCTTTGGATATGTGGGGGCCAATGAAATTCTGTTATTATAACATCTGCAATATACAGATCTTTGATGATTTCCAATTTCCAGCCTGGTATCAATTCTAAAATGTCTGTAAATAAAACAGACAACTAAGTAAATATTTAAAGAAAGTTTCCCCTGCATAGGTTCTATTTTGATTCTGTTTATTAAATTTTGAAAACCTTGCCTTTCTTCTTTCTCAACTTAGCTTCGGATGACATTGTATTTCAGAACTTTCTGATCAGAGATATTTCTATCAGCTTTTAAAGAGTGAAGCAAACAATGCAGTGAGTTGTTTAAATGCCTTGTGGCTTTCCTTATTCCTTCAAGTGCTTGATGGAAGCCACAGACCCGGAGCAGAAAGAAATGAGTGAACTCATTCATTCTGGGTTCAGAGTTCCAGCTGTGTTAGCTACACTCTTGATGTTAAGTACCAATTTGACCTCACCAGTAAGAAGATCAAAGATTACTAAAGCCATAAAAAAGCATTTTTTTTTCCTTTTTGCTCATTTAGCCAAAAGCGATGCACTAACCACTCCTTTTGTTATGTTAGTTTCTTCCTTCCTTGTCACTGATTTGTAATATGAACTGCGAGTTTGGTACTTGATCTAGGATCTAGATTTTAGCCAAAATAAAGTGTGCACATATGGAATCCTTCCTATTTCTTGCCACCTCCCCTTACCTGAATGTTTGGCCCCATTGTTTCACATAATAACAAGTACCACCTACATGGCTTTTATTATTGTGAGCTTTCTCCAGCATGATGCTTCCACCAGTTATGCATCTCAGGCCAGAGACTCTCATCTTATCCTCAGTATTAGGGTTGGACAAGTAAACTTCCAATACTAGTGTCAGACATTATACCTAAATCAGTTTACACCAATTCTTGTCCATTTTAATAAACTACTTTTTTTCTGTCCTTAAACTACCATCTCTCCAGCCCTGCTGAACTCACTCTAATTGGACATTTAATCAAGATAATTGCAATTTTGAAATGTCTAGTATTAATAATGGAAAATATAGGATATGCTAGGCTCTACATTTCTAAATCGAAGGTTTAGAAATCTAAATCTACATGTCTCAAAAAACTGAGACATGGGAAGTAAGTTTATGTAACATATAACATGATTACTGGATATGAAGAAGGACAAAAAGAAAAGAAGGAAGGAAGGAAGACTGCCATGCCATAAGGAGTGGGCTCCTGAGACACTTAACTGCAAAACAGAAGCAAATGTAGTTTTATTTATTTTTTTGGACAAATGTATTTTTAATAAAATTTAGCTAAACTTCTTAAATCTTAGCTAAAAAAATTTTATGAGGCTTGTTAGAAAAGATCTTTAAGATAGTTTGCTGATTTTCTGGAAAAGACCGTGACTTCTTCTAACAGTTTTTCACTCATTTGACTTAGAACTCTTAGTAGTGGGGGGTACTTGGGTGGCTCAGTTAAGCCTCTGACTCTAGTGTTCAGCTCAGATCATGACCTCGTGGTTTCCTGAGTTCCTGCCCCACAACAGGCTCTGTGCTGACAGCATGGAGACTGCTTAGGATTCTGTGTCTCTTGCTTCGCCCCTCCCCCACTCACACTGCCTCTGTCTCTCTCAAAATAAACAAATAAACTTAAAATTTTAAAAAAACTTAAAATAAAAGAACTCTTCAGTAATGTCACCTTGTATTCCATCCCACAACTGACCACATTAAAGTGTGAAAAAAAGAAAGAAAAGATTGAAAGAAAACAGCGAAATGAAGGGTAGGCAAAGAAATATATCTAGAAAACCTATTAAATGGGAGAATATAGAATTTAGAGCCAAAAGGCAAATACTCATGTCTCAGTTGTCCTAGTTACTTATTGTATGATCTTTAACTGGAAAGGTATTTTGCTTTGCTGAGTCTCAAATGTTTATCTGTAAAATTAGTATAATAATGAGACATACAACCGTTCTTTCATAAATATTTTTGAATGTCAACCCTGTGCTAGGCAAAAATGGTCAATTGCTCAGCACTCAGGGAATTTACAACAGAGTAAGGGAGTAAGTAGTCACAATATTTTCATATTAAAATTGAGATATGTGCCAAAATAAGGAGTACATCCTGCTACAAATTTTATAGCAGGGGCAATCGCTTAGGGAAATCCAGGGCAATGATAGATTGAAGTGAGAGTTGAAAGACAGCAGGAATTAATTATACTAACCGGTTTTGAGATCATGTGCATTCCTAATAGAGGGAACATTGTTTTAAAGAATGAATCATGGAAAGGACATGTTTGTTTGTTCAAGCAATGGGAAATTAATAAGAAAAGACAAAAGAGGGAAATAGGAGTCAAATTATCAATGGCCATTTACCATATATGCAGCATGGCTATCATGTCTGAGGTAATGTTAGTCTGCGTTTAGAATACATACACTTCTCTATAAATGTTTGATGTTTTTGCAATGCTAGTCCAAGAAGTTAATTTCACTCAAGCAAGAATGAGATTGCAATGTGGAAACACAGAAATTAATTTGACTTTGATTAACCTATGAGGCTGTAGATTGGGATAGCATTCATTATGATATATGTCTTTAATACATCCAAAACCAGATTTCATAGACATATTGAAAAAATAGACTTTCCTCATTGAGAAGTGGCACAAATGATGCCCAGATCTGAGTTTGTACATTATGTTTAATGTACATAAAAGGAAAACAATAGAGTCTGAAAAAATATGCAACAATAATAATGGATGTGTAATTACTACTGTTTATAAAAGATACTTACAAATATTCTTTAAAAGGTTGGTTTTCTAATATAAAAATAGAATAAATTATGTACAGATTATCTCAACAAGAAATATGAATGGCAAGTAATATGGAAAAGATTTGTACCTCACCAATTTTTAAAATAAGAAAATTAAAATAAAAAGTGTAAGTATATAACATTACAGTTGATGTATTACTGTAATATACATTATATATCACATTCATAATAATTATATAATACTATATTTATATGTCATTTATTATGTTTTCTTTATTGTTATATGTATGTTGTTTTAATTTTATTATCCATGAATATATATTATATGTTGTATGTTATATATCATATATTATAATACAATTCATTATAATGTATATTATTATATGACTTTATACGTATTATTTTTATTTTCTTATTATATAATACCCTGTATATATTCTTATAAAGTATATATTTAATAATATAATATATAGAAGTATAAATAATCAATACATATAAAGTAATATGTAATGTATTTTTATTATAAAATAATGAAAATACATAATGTTCTACACATTAACTTAACAAAGTACATAAAATTAACACAAACTGCAAAGGTGTAGAATAGTAAGTGATGACAGGATAGATATGTGAAGATCTGCTCACATATTCCTACTGCCAGTGTAAATTACAAAAGTACTTCTTAAAGGCAGTTTTGCAATATATATTAAAAACATATTTCCTTTGTCTCAGAATTCACCCTTTTAGGAGTTTTTGTAAATGAAATTATAGAAATGTAAGGTAAAATACATACTGATGTACACATATACATTCATATACAAATGTGTATGGATATATCATATGCATAGGTATATGTGTATAAAATGTTTATCATGGCAGTTGTTAAAATACCAAAATCTTAGAAATTTAAGCTAAATATTCTACAGTAAGGGATTGGCTAAATGAGTCATATATTTATACATGAGAAAACATGCAGTCACTAAAGTTGATGATATGAGTGAGCATTCCCTGCAATGTATACTATTGGATATTTCTTGAGTGATGAGGGACTTCTCTTACATAATGTTGATAAATACTCCACCTATCTCCCTTCTTGCAGGTTCACAGTGCACCTCAGCATGTGAACAGCTCCAAATCTCACCTATTTAATATACTTTTATAAAAATGATTTGATCATCGAACCCCCTTTATTACATAGCACCTACAGAACGCTGCCAGACTTATGTCTGTCAATTGCTACTTGCCTTGCTTTCTCTTCCAACCAAAATATTAAAAATAGAATTTTTCATAGTTATAAAGATTTTAGAAAGAATTTAAGAAAACTATACAGAGAAATGTATTTTGGATGTACATGATTTGTGGAGATAAAAAAAAAACACAGGGGTGGTGAGTGGCTCACTCAGTTGAGCCTTCAGTGTCTGACTTCAGCTCAGGTCATGATCTCATGGCTCATGAGTTCAAACCCTGCCTTGGGCTCTATGCTGACAGCTCAGAGCCTGGAGCTGCTTTGGATTCTGTGTCTCAGTCTCTCTCTGCCCCTTTCCAGCTCATGCTCTGTGTGTCTCTCTCTCAAAAATAAACATTAGGATAAATAAATAAATATTAAAAAGTTTAAGAATACAACACTTTTAAGTATTGGAACAGAATATTTATGTGTAATATTAGTTCATTATCCTAACATTAATCCATGGAAAAATAAATAACTTCACCTGTTGAACAGTGGTGAAAACAAGTATCTTGAAGGTGTTTCTGAGAATTAAATGAGATAGTCTAAGTGAACCATCATGTGAATCCTGGCATGTAACAGACACCTAAATATTAATTGCCATCTCTTCAACTGCCTCTCTACCACACAGGAATCTTGTACTATATCTCTGACTCACAAACAGTGCCTTTTTTTAAATTTATTTTTTAAGTTTCTCCATTGTTTAAATCAACACTTCCAGCTCAAATCATCTAATGGGAATAAATCAGTCCATGTTTTATGGTCCAGAGGTGAATACTTGTTATTTCAAGGCTCAAAAGACTAGAAAGTAGTCTACTCTAAAGGAACACGGGGAAAATTTTCTTGTCCTATTTTTGGTTTAAGGGGGATGTTTATTTCTCATTTATCCTCACAGTTTCAGAAAAGGGCAAAGTTTTGGTGGAAAGAGTCTTAAACTCATTAGATAAGTAATAACATGAGTTGAAGATATTTTCACATTAACATTGTTGGAGACTGATTTAACTGGTTTAAACATTTTGTTTTATTAAAGACACCTGGACAACAGGATAGAAAGAACTTGGCCAACTTCAAGTGTCAAAGAGATCCTTGAAAAGAAGCATTATAATTTAAAACTTTAGGGCTTCCTGGGGGGCTGAGTGGGTTAAGCATCCGGCTCTTGACTTCAGCTCAGTTAATGATCTCATGGTTTGTCAGTTCGAGCCCCACCTCAGGCTCTGCACTGGCAGTGCGGAGCCTGCTTGGGATTCTCTCTCTCTCCCTCTCTCTCTCTGTCCCTCCCCCACTCATGGGCTCTCACTCTCTCTCTCTCTCACACACACACACAAATTAAAATTTTAATTTTAAAATCTTCATTTCAGAGTTCTTTGTTGAATTCAAGATACCTCTTGAAGAGAAATGTATTTTGAAGTTTGGTAGAAAAGAGACTTTGAGAAAGATGGCAATAAACCAAAGGAAAATATTGAATATGGACATTAGAGATAAAGAAAAGTGTATAGATATTTTAAGAACAGCTTAGGCAGATAAAAACAGAGAGCTCAAATAATGTGGAAATGCTTGAAAGGGAGACCAATTGCTTAGACACTCAGATCTTGATTCTATCTGGTATCTTTCTGCTTGATATGCAGCCAGAAAGACCTTAAGAACCAATCATTCTAGCACCTTAGTTCTTATCAAATCTCCCCCATTTTCCCCAGTAAAGACCCTGTTGGTTGGGAAGCCACTCGTTTCTGGAGGTATGTCAATAAGATCACCTGTTCAGAACATTCTTTTGCAAAATGTTCCATCTGCTCACAATCCCTCAAGGGCTGACCTTTGCCTACAGTATAAGTCCAATTACTTAATGGTATCCAAACCCTTCTCAACTGAGATATTATCTTCGTTTTATATGTTATAGAGGGGAAATTTTTTTTTAAATTTTTTTTTTACAAATAGTTTATTGTCAAATTAGTTTCCACATAACACTCAGTGCTCATCCCCACAAGTGTCCTCCTCCATGACCATCCCCCCCTCCCCCCCACATCCATCAGTCCTCAGTTTTTGTCAGCATTCAAGAGTCTCTCATGGTTTGCCTCTCTCCCTTTCCCCCACCATTTCCGCCCTTCTTCTCCCCCTTGTTCCTCCGTCAAGTTCCTCCTAATCCTCCTATACGTGCAAACATATGATATTTGTCCTTCTCTGCCTGACTTATTTCGCTCAGCATAACCCCCTCAAGGTCCATCCATGTTGCTACACATGGCCAGATTTCATTGTTTCTCATTGCCATGTAGTATTCCATGGTATAGATAAACCACATCTTCTTGATCCATTCATCTGTTGATGGACACTTAGGTATAGAGGGGAAATTTAAACTGACATGGAAGAGAAGAGCGAGTTCAAGAAAATATAAAACCATTGGAAGGTTTTAAGGTGATTGCGTCAGTGCCCTGTGAGCAGTACACATTTAATAAATGTTTGCTAATTAAACTTAATTGTTTTTCCTGCCTAAATATTTAGTTGCTACATACATTTCAGGGTACTTTTTTTGTCCATAGCCCTTGCTGTGAAACAGTCATAGTCTGTATCATATTACTATTTCCCAGTCTCCCCAGCCACTCCAACTATGGAACAATCAATATGTGGAAATTTTTATCCAGAGAGGCCTCTCTGAATACTTTCCTGAAAAATCTAGTCACTGATCTACTAAAAATGAAGATATAGTAAACTTCTCCTAGATTGTACTAATTGAAAGGGGTAGGATTATGGGAGATAAGCGAGTTAGTTTACTTAAGGAGGACAGCAAACAAGAAATACTTTAGGCTGTGGCTGACTCCTCCTAAAGTCTTTAAAGCATATCAGTGATGGGGCACCTGGGTGGCTCAGTCAGTTAACTGACTGACTTCGGCTAAGGTCATGATCTCACAGTTCATGAGTTCTAGCCCCACATTGGGCTCTGTGCTGACAACTCAGAGCCTGGGAGCCTGCTTCTGATTCTGTATTTCCCTCTCTCTCTGACCCTGCCCTGCTCACACTCTGTGTCTCTTTCTCTCTCAAAAAATAAATAAATAAATAAATAAACATTAAAAAATTAAAATATATCAATGCATTTATTATTCAGATAGATCACTTTCTTTCTGAAAAACCATTTTTGTAACTCTGATAAGACAGTATATATTCTATGATTGGCCTAAAGTTGATTATTATTTTCATTTTATTTTATTTTTTGTTTCTGGTTTTTTGTTTTGTTTTACTTTTTTAGAGAAGTTTTAGGTTTAAGACAAAACTGAGAAGTACAGAGATTTCCTGTATATAACATATACCTACATAAACAGCCTATTGCAATCTCAACATCAATCACAAGAGTGGTACATTTTTACAAAAGATGAATCTTACACTAAGAAACCATAATCATACAAAGTCCATAATTTACACTAGAGTTCACTCTTGGTGTTGTACATTCTATGGATTTGAACAAATGTATAATGGCATATATCCATCATTATAATATCTTGCAAAATATTTTCA
Organism: Hyaena hyaena; assembly: GCF_003009895.1. Taxonomy (NCBI): domain Eukaryota; kingdom Metazoa; phylum Chordata; class Mammalia; order Carnivora; family Hyaenidae; genus Hyaena; species Hyaena hyaena. Next base: position 547,069 of record NW_024080857.1, read on the forward strand.
CTGCCCTAAATATCCTTTGTGTTCTGCCTGTTCGTCTCCCCTGACCCCCATCTCCAAAGACCTTTCAACTGTCTCCATAGTTTTGTCTTTTCCAGAGAATCGTATAGTTGAAATCATATAGTATGTAGCCTTTTCAGATTGGCTTCTTTCACTTAGTAATATGCATTTAAGTTGCATTCATGCCTTTCTATGGCTTCATAGCTCATTTCTTTTTAGTACTGAATAGCATTCCATTATCTGGATGTACCACAATTTATATACTCATTCACCTACTGCAGAACAGGGCAGCTGCTTCTAAGATTTGGTAATTATGAATAAAGCTGTTATAAGCAACCATGTGCAGGTTTTTGTATGGATACAAGTGGTCACTTCCTTTGGGTAAATACAATAGAACACAATTTCTAGACTGTATGCTAAGAATCTATTCAGTTCTGTGAGAAACCACCAAACAGTCTTCTAAAGTGGCTGTACCATTTTGCATTCCAGGCACAATGTGTGAGAGTGTGTTGCCTCACATACTTGCCAGCATTTGGTATTATCAGTGTTCCAGATTTTGGCCATGCTAGTAGATGTGTAATGTTATCTCTTTCTCTGATGACATATGAGGTGGAGTATCTTTTCATATGCTTAGCTGCCAATTGTGCATCTTCTTTGGTGAGATATCTTTAAGGTTTTGGCTCATGGTTTTCATCTGGTTGTTTATTTTTTTATTGTTGAGCCTTGTTAAGAACAGAGTCTTCTCAGGGGCACCTGGATGGCTCAGTCAGCTGAGCGTCCCACTCTCTATTTCAGGTCAGGGCATGATCTCATGGTTCATGGGATCGAGCCTCGTGTCAGGCTCCAAGCCAAGCTCATGTGTGTACGTGCACACACACTCTCTCTTTCTTCTCAAAATAAATAAGTGAACGTTAAAAAAATAACAGAGTCTTCTGGCTATTTTAAAAAAGGTATCTTTTCTCCACCCCTGCTGGAAGCATATAGGGATTTTTCCCCATTATTTGCTGTGGGAATCCAGTCAGGTTTCTGGAGATAAGTCCCACGCTATTGTGGGGTTCCCCCTATTACGGGGTCTTCCTAGAATTTTTAAATTTAGTGGTGGTAGACACTAGGCCTGCAGAAATCTGCCAGTTACAGTTCAGGTACTTCCCTAGCATTGGTTCACAGTAGTTTCTACTGCTGAGTCTCTGTTCTGATAAGCCACCACTCCCTGTATTCACTGGTATTTCTCTCTAGTTGTGAGGTCTGAGGTTTGCCCTGTGTTCTTCCCTCTCTCATGGATCCAAGAAAACTTGCTAATTTTTTAGTCTGTTCAATGATTTACTTGTTGTTAGGACCGAGTAGTGACTTCCAAACTCCTTTTGTATGGAACCCAAAATGGAAAGTTTTCATTACAATTCCTAAGATCTTAAAACTACTGTTGTTGTACAACAAAATAGTTGTCCTAATTCTTACTTAAGTCACAATTCACACACACACACACACACACACACAGACACACATACACACACAAATTCTGAATTTATGTGATTGTGAAGAGGTATGCCTATATTGTTCAACAAGAATCTATAGATCTAAAGTATGGATAGGGTGCTTCATTTCATCTCACACAAATAAGCATGTTGTACTTGAGATGAGACTAAGTTAGTCCTCATGGTAGTGATGGAGAAGGACATATAAAAAAGAAAGAGCAGTTTAAAGAAAGCTCACTGACAGAAGAGGTGACCTCATTTCTACATGGCCCCTAAAATAGACAAAGTAATCCTCCTGGGTGCTGAAGACCCTGAAACCTTAGTTTTTCTTTCTCTATTTCTGTATTTAATTGGCCTTTCTCCTTGAACTATAAGACCTCTAATAAGATTATTTTCTTATCCCTCCTCAAATATTCAATACGCATTCCACGTCTATCCATTTGTTGATGCTTTTTGTTGGTGTCAAGTTTCATTTTCCCTTCTTTCCAGCTATTACTTCAAGGATAAAATAAAGTATCACTTCTTCTATGAAGCCTTCCTCAATATCTGGAATCTTAAGTGGCCAATCTCTCACTAATGTCTGCTGACACTTTAAGGTGTTCAGCAATTTTTTCCTGCTACTTCAGTCTTGTATGGGTACATCCATAGATCCGTTACCTAATTGTAATTTATTTTTTAAAAGTTTATTTATTCACTGAGAGAGAGAGAGAGAGAGAACCAGTGGGGAAGGGGTAGAAAGGAGGACAGAGTGGGTTCTGTGCTGACAGCAGAGGCTGATGTGGGGTTTGAACTCACAAACTGCAAGAGCATGACCTGAGCTGAAATCAGGTGCTTAACTGACAGGGCCACCCAGGCACCCACCTAATTATAATTTCTCAATTGCCAAATATTAATGTCAATTGCAGTGCTCTCAAACTTCCTGATGCTTCATAAAATTTAGTTGACTTTGAAGATGATTAGCAGCAGTAGAAGACAGAAAGTCCTAAGCTTCTTAAGTGACTTTGTGAGAATGTTTCTCAAAGTGTGATTTGCAGAGCACCTGAATGTAACTCTGGAAAAGGTATTAAAATGCAGATATTTTTGCTCTTCTATAGGTTTTTAAAAACAATATCTTGAAGAGTAACATTTTTAACAAGCTTTATATGTACTCACTGCTTCATTGACCAGTTAATCTACAACTGGAAATGTTGCGGACGAAATGACACAAAGGACAAGACACACACAAAAGACAGACACAGACACAACTCTGGCCAGAGGAACGATTCTACGCAAGCCCTTCTTGTGGTTTATTTTATACCCCGGTAACTGGATACAAACTGAAATCTACAAGATGCATTCCTTTACCAATTAAGGGCAAGTAGCCAAACACATTTCAAGGACAGTGGGGAGCAAAGGGAGGAAGCGACCACAACATGTTTACTAAGAGGCCTGCTCACAATTCCAGCCTCCTCCTTAGTTCTAAGGAGGGCATGTTCCCTCGTTTGCGAGCAGACCATTAACCTTGGATATTGTGTGCAGGCCTCCTGGCAGAGCACCCTGTTTGCAGGCATGCTTTGCCCAGGCAGGGAGCCCCGTGTGCAGACACATCCCCGCGTCCCTAACCACGCTTTCTTGGGGTCACTGTCGGGCTCCCACAGGAAAAAAGCCATAAAGTTTACTTAATTGAACTTCTCACAAAAAGCAAGATAAAATGGTGAATGTGCATGCACTGTATTAATGAGGTACAGGAGAACTAGAATTCGGTCCTATGGATCTTGGAGATATCTTCCATCACTCTGTGTGGTGTTTTATTTCAACTCTATTAAGAAGCTGAAATGGCATATACCATACAAAACATTCAATGCCCTAACTTACAATGGAGAACCTACTATTTTCAAGCAATTTTCTAGAAGGTGCTCTAGAAGAATTTTGGAAGAGAGAAATAGATTGATTTCCAATATCACTGTGTTTTATTTACTAGGGACTTTTCAGATTTCAAAGATTGGAAACACATGAGATGACTACAATTTTTTAGGGAGCATAAGGCTTTAAAGAAACAACAGGAATTATTCGATTTGGCTCTTTACCAAACACACGTTTTCACCTCAGAAACCCCATTTCAATTATTTCACCTATTGTTATGTGGTATTCTCATTCACCAGCTACAGATGAATCAATTGCTACAATTAGAGATGATATTGTATATCAACTGACAAGGAACAAGATAAAGATTAAAAACAAAAACAAAAACAAACCGCTAGCTGGAGAAAGTGGCAGATGATGGGTGCATAACAAACCCATTACACCTGGCCATTAAGTTGGACAATTAACCTGCACTGCTTAAATTTTCCATTTTCATATGAACTCCAGTAAACATGCACTGATCTCTCTCTAAATTGTCAAAGCAGATGTTGGTATAAAGCTGGCTTGACAGGTATAAAAATATGCTGAATTATCCATTAACTAATTGCAGGAGTTAGCTGGAGCAGAGGTCAGCTCCGAATGGCCAGTAAGACAGCCACATAAACAGTCTATCATTTTCAAAGAAGAAAACAAAGGATGATATTGTCAACTGATTTAAAGGAAAAGTCCACTGTCGTACATACAAAAACTAAATAAATTGTAAAATGTAGATAATTTGCCATACTGACAGAAGCAAAATTAAGAGATTTCGTTTCTCACAACCATTTAATGCACTAATGTCCCTACTGAAATAATTAGCAGGGTGGCATTTGCTGTAATTGTAATTTTTTTCCCCTACATGGGCTTAATTTGCAGGAAGTTTAGCATCTGTGAGGCTGCTCATCTGACAGCCCTAGAGACTAAAGTCTGTTTATTGGCGGAGGAGAATGGCCGAGGCAGCCTTCAAGTCTGAGCTAGTATTATCACCTTTGCCACGCGTGTTTTCCCTCAATCTGGAGGCTACCGAGCTAGGAGAAAGAAGTCTGTGAGAACCATTAGACAGTGCTTATTCTCATCTCCTAAAGTATGCTTTTTGGTATGGGCATGATGAAATAAAACACATTTCATATTAATACCAAGACATTTTCTCCCAGAAAGGTCTTTTTAAAGATACAATAGCCAGAAATCACGGGTTTGTTATCTATTGCTAGAAAATTAGACTCCTGGGTTGTATGACAAAAGATTCATGATTTTCTGTTCAAAGTTTGGTTTTGCTAGAGAGGCAATAAAGTGTGTACTAGTCAAAGCCCAGGCTGTCATCAGTTCTCATGGTAGAAACTTGTTTCCAACAATAACAATGATTTTGCCAAACTGTTTTCTGTTTCTGCATCTTACCTCCTTTTTCTCTAAACTAATGGGTAATAACTAGTTCTTATGCCATAAGATTTTGTGAAGATTAAATGGGTTAATACACATAGAGCAGATAAATAGTGCTTGGCACAAAGAAGAAATAAATCTCATATTAGCTATTATTGTTATTTTCATGATAAAAACCAGTAGTTCTCTTAACAGTTACTTTACTTAGAATGAGTCTTAATTTTTTTGTGACATACATATGTAATTTCTCTACGGTCATCATGAATATTCAGGAAGAAGTGAGCACATTCTTTTTTTTTTTTTTTTCAAATGTTTTATTTATTTCTAGGAGAGAGAGAGAGAGACAGCGTGAACAGGGGAGGGTCAGAGAGAGAGGGAGTCACAGACTGAAACAGGGTCCAGGCTCTGAGCTGGCAGTCAGCACAGAGCCTGATGCGGGGCTCGAACCCACGAACCGCGAGATCATGACCTAAGCGAAAGTCGGACGCTTAACCAAATAAGCCACCCAGGCGCCCCAGAAGTGAGCACATTCTTGTTCCTCTCTTCCTCTCTTTTCCTCATTTAAATCTTAATTAAAACTAATTTTTTTTAAATGTGAGATTCCTTGGCCAACTCCTTTTCTCCCTCTAGGTGTTCATGGAGAAAAAACAACTCCTTCATACCACTTTGTGAGTTCCTGGAATGAACTCATTTGTGGCTGGGAGTGGTTCCACATGAATATTACTGATTTTTTTAGACTATATTTTACCTCCACTGGGGCTGAGGACATTTTCTGTGCTTTGTCGCTGATTATACTGGTAACTGCATAACAGTGTTTCCTTTATCTTCACTTAGTCCTTGCTTAAAAATGTGTTTGAATAATTGATTTTGGACAGACCCAGCTACATAATTTGCTAGACCAAGTGAAAAAATGAGAATGTGATTTCCTTGTCCAAATTATTGACAATTCAGGGGAGCCTGGGTGGCTCAGTTGCTTAAGCATCCCTTTGACCTAGGTTTGATCTCACTGTTTCGAGGTTGAGCTGTGCGTTGGGCTCTTTGCTGAAAGCTAAAGCCTGGAGCCCATTTCAGATTCTGTGTCTCTCTTTCTCTCTGCCTCTCCCTGTTCATGCTCTGTCTTTCTCTTTGTCTCTCAAAAATAAATAAAAATTTAAAAAATAAAAATTATTAAGAATTCAGTATAGCAGAGCATTAAACCAAGGATAGTTTCTTCTGAGTACAAGACCTGTTATAACTGCCCAGGTCACATAGGCATGAAGCTGACCTGGATGTGAAATAATTGAACTTTTTATTGAGCATCTAAACTAATCATCTGTGCTACTCGCGTTAGTGTTTTACCAACGAAAGATTTTGTTTTTGTTTTTTTCAGCATGTGAACATAGACTCTTATTTATAGGTATTTTGACAGTCTTTAAATTGCAAAGTAAATATTAATTTTTATAAGTTGTGAATTTTGCTGACTTTTTAGAATCTTCCTGGAATATCTTACAAATAGAACATACAAAAAAAAAAATAAAGATTTCATACCCAAACATGGGCCTTGGTCTTCATTCTGAAAGGGAACTACTGGCTGATTGGTTGGGAGAAGGAAAATATACTAGGAAAAAAAAAAGAAAAAAAAAGAGAAAAGAAAAAAAAAACAAGTGATGTGTTTGAAAATCTACAAATTCTCCTTTTATCCAGTCTGTTTATATCACAAAAACATTTTGTCAATTGATTTAATGCTTTCATTACTTAACACCATTTATTAATAACATACTTTAATTCTTTTTATTCTAATGACAGAATAATCAAAATATTTTTATGTGACATTTCCTTCATTTCTCTCCTCCTTTAGTTTTACTGGGGGGTTTTACATAAAAACAGATTTTATTTTATTTTATTTTTTTAATGTTTTTAATCATTTTTGAGAGAGAGGGAGAGAGAGAGCGAGCAGAGGAGGGGCAGAGAGAGACACAGAATCTGAAGCAGGCTCCAGGCTCTGAGCTGTCGGCACAGAACCCAGTGCGGGGCCCCTACTCTTGAACTGCGAGATCATGACCTGGGCCAAAGTCTGGTGCTTAACCAACTGAGTCATCCAGGTGCCCCAAAACAGATTTTAAAAAGATAATATCATTCACTGTTTACCATTTTCTGTTAAAATGCTCAGCTTGCAACATTATAATCGTTTTCAAGAAAGTCAATTGAAAAACTGCAAAGCAGAACATTATGATGAGAAATGAGAAAACTGGAGAAAATTCTAACGCTAACCAAAATCCAATACTAACAGCTTTAGACCTCTATGTACCAATTCACCCAGCATTAGTAATACAAGTAAACCTATGGTTTTAATAGAAAGACATAACTGCAACCTCTCTGGTATCACTGCTCCTTTGTGTCACAGTAGTTAATTTATGCATATATCACCTTAAAGGTTGTAAAGGACCTTATATACATTTTGCATACATATACAAAAGAGTCCTGTGAAGACATAATTATTATGCCCCACTTTCTAGAAGATGAAGCTTTGAGAAGTTCAATGATATTCTCCAATGTCATACAATTAATACCAAAATGTCCTTTAAGATCAGTGGGAGAGGGCATTAGAATCAAAGAGCAGAAGTGACATAATTGCATTGGTTTACAGTAAGTTCTGGGGGAGATGGAGGGAACGCTGATTGGTAAACAAAACATAAAAGACATCACAAGTCTATTCACTAGTTCATTGGTGTTTGTACCCATTCACACATTTGTTGAAACATTCTTTCCTTTAATAATCACAGACTGATAGAAGCCACAACCCATGCAGATGGTTGTCTTTGTCAACTAAAAGTCGTAACATGAATACATTCTTTTCTTGACTTTTCTTGACAGTTTCATCATTGTGAGGCTCAGTCATGATGAGAAAACTGCTGGCTGCCCTGCATGGAATTCTGCCAAGGAGGAAAAACATTTATTGAGGTGGAAATGGTGGAAATCTTGTGACAAAGGGGAACAGTGAGCACCAGCCTTACAGGAAGCAGATTTGAAAATCTTTAAAATATTTTTCCTCAGACTTGGCTGCAAATTAGCCTAACATGAGAAGTTTTCAAATAATGTGTTCATAGAAGCCTTCCTCAGAGGTTCTGCTTTAGTTAGTGTAGGGTGAGGTTCAGACGGGTGTGTGAGGTATAGATGTGCATGTGGTACGTATTTGTATGTACCCTTTGGTTTTGCAATAAGAAATTCAAGAAGGACAAACCAGAAACGGCAGAAAAGAGTACCTAAGCAGGAGAGTGGAAGATGGGAGATGGTTAGGTCTGGAAAACAGAGTGTGCTAAGAAAACAACTTGACTTTTGAGTTTTGAAACATGTATATGTTTTATATATTTAAAAAAGTTATGCTTAGAATACTGGAAAAAACAAACAAACAAACAAACCAGAATACCTGGTGGTTCAGTTGGTTAAGCACTCGACCCTTGATCTCAGCTCAGGTTTTGATCTCAAGGTAATGGGTTGGAGCTCCACGTTGGACTTCATGCTGGGTGTAAAGCCCACTTAAAAATTAATGGAAAAAAGTCAAATATTTAAAGTAAAAGTAAAAAACAAACTGGTGAGCACAGAATCTGAACTGCACAGTTAGTATGTCTAAGAACAAAAAGAAATGCAAAGATATTACACTCCAATATAACCTAGGACTCCTAATTACCTCTTGGATAGAAAAATGTTTTTTTTCAACCTATAAAGGAAATTTGAAGATAAATAAAGTAAATGGAATATAAAGTAAATGTCAGATTATACTATTTTATCTTTGCTACATTTTTGACATTATGTTATATAAAAGAATATCTTTGTTAGATACATGCTGAAATATTTGGAGCTAAAAATACTAAAATCTCTGTGTGTTTGTGTGTATGTATGTGTGTGTGCGTGTACAGGTTGATGGAGACACAAAGAGAAAGAGAATAAATTGCCAGAGTGTTTCAGATTGATGAGTCTAGGCGAATGGTATACAAGTGTTCATTTTGCTATTATTTCAATTTTTCTGAAAGCATGAGAATATTCAAAGAAGTGTTTAAATTAATAGAAAAGCGAAAAGAAAATGTATAATCATAAAAGTATAATTGATATATTTACTACACTAAAATTTAAACCATCACGCATAAAATTTACAGACAAATTAAAAACAAAGTGTGTGGCCAAAAGTAACTTAAATAAAGGCCCTTACTAATCAATATGAAAAGATAAACATCTCTAAAGGAAAATAGCCTACAGAAAGGAATAGAAATTTAATATAAAGGGCACTGCAATTTCTCATTTAATATAGAGAAATTCAACTTCACTAGGAAAAAAAGAAACCAGCAGTCAATGTCATTATATTGCCTATCGTTAAAGAGGTTCATTGAAATTGTTTTTCCTATAAAAACTTGTGGAATAAAACTTGGTAAATACTTGTGTAAACTCTTAATAATACCCTTTGGTTTTTGGTTTATACATGAATGTGGAGATTTTATTTCAAGGATTAATCATAAGGAATTAAGGATACCTCTAAGAGGTAAGCACAAAGATATTCATGACAGCATTGTGTAATATGGTGAGAAATTATAAACTAAGAGGAACAAATAAAAACTTGGTATCTCTACACAATTGAAAATGACGTGGCCATTAAAAGATATATAGTAGAGTTTTATTTATTGATATGAAAAAAGTTGCAACATGGAACAAGAATAAAAGGTTATTAAGCAGTTAGTACAAGTCTTTTTCTATTTAAAAAACAGAATATGCTCTTAATCACCTCACTTGTTTCGCCCATTCCCCCCAACATCTACCTCCCCTTTGATAACAATCAGTTTATTTTCTATACTCTCTAAGAGTTCATTTTTTGGTTTGTCTTTTGTTTGTGTGTTCAGTTTTTTTTTTTAAATGTTTTTATTCATTTCTAGGAGAGAGAGAGAGAGAGACAGCGTGAGCAGGGGAAGGTCAGAGAGAGAGGGAGTCACAGACTGAAACAGGCTCCAGGCTCTGAGCTGGCAGTCAGCACAGAGCCTGACGTGGGGCTCGAACCCACGATATATATATATATATATATATATATATACACACACACACACACACACTACAACTTCTTTATCCATTCTTCTATGGAAGGACCCTTGGGCTGCTTCCATAATTTGGCTATTATTAATAATGCTGTAATAAACAGGGGTGCATACATGTTTTAAATTAGTATTTTCATGATGAGCACTGAGTAATGTGTAGAATTGTTGAATAACAGCATTGCACACCTGAATCTAATATAACATTGTATGTGAACTATATTGAAAATAAAATTTTAAAAAAGATAATAATAAAGAAAAATGTATATGAATATACATATATGCGTATAAATGAATAGAAGGAAATTTAGTAATGTATTATGTGTAGTTATCCTTGTAAGAAGGTAGGTGGCTTTTTCATATTTTACATTCATCATTTTACAATGATTTTTCAAAAACAAATTCATATTTTCTTTTTGAAAAATAATTTGCAAAAAGAGAAGCTTATAAAATAGGTTGAGAGTGCCCCGAAGAGAGCACTAAAACTAACACAGATTTTAAAGACTTTATTCAAATGAAGTAAAGGAGCATTTCCGGAAGCATCACTAGGTAGTATGAAGGACAGTGGCAGAGCATCAGGGGCCCTATGAGTTTAATGCAAAATAATAACAGTGAAAAGGGATGGTTGTTTTTCTTTTTGCTTAGAGCAGGGAAGGAGAGGAAAAGAAAAAGAAAAGGGAAAGATAGAAAATAAGAACCGCTTATGCTTTTTCTGTCAATACAATTGATCTTTATTAAAGGAAGAGCAAACTTCGCTAGGAGACAATCAATGCCCTCAATATGAAAATTTTTAAAAAATCATAAGAAGCACATAGAGTCTGTAAACATGTTCGTTACTTGGCTCAGAGACATTATTCCTCAAGGAACTGAGAAGTTTTTGAAAAACCGAGTCCAGTAAATATACTTTCAAGAAAACAGGAAGCCTTTGTGGAGGCTGCTTTGAGGCAACAGGCCTGAGCCACGGACACCAGAGCAAGGCAGACGCGACCACTGCAACCACGGAGCGAAATACAAAGAGGCTCAGTCAGTGACCCACCCGAAATAGCCATACGTCCTGATGGACCCATGGCCTGCTTACTACCAGGCACAGTTTCAAAGACGATCCCTTACTCCGTACCTGCGACCCCTCACCGCCGCCTCGCAGTAGACAGTTTCTCCTTCGCGGCCCTGCCCCCTGCTTCGTAGCAGGGGATTCCGTAAACTTCTATCTCCTTTGTTCTGCCTTGAGCGCATTCTTCCACCGCCTGCACTGCCGCCCCTGCCCAATTGGAATGCCCTGTAGTTTTGAAGTTTTCAAGGTGTCTCTCAGATGGCCCTTTCATGAAAGTCAGTCCACCAAAGCTTAATGTACAGGATAGTGACTTCATGAAAATCTATTCAACAAATATTTTAACAGTATCTAGAACAATCTGCCGCAGCTGAATACCCACCTGGGGCAAAGGTGGTGGGCTGGGCTGAAAAGGCAGCAACAGTGGCAGAGAACAGTGGTAGAGAGATTCAGTGCCAGAGGCAGAGGCAAAGACGGGGCTGACGCGGGTAGGTACTTGGGCAGAGGTGGTGCTTGGTAGGAGTGGGGTCAGGGAAGCTGGGATGCGCTCCATGGTTCTGCAGAAATAGAGAAAATAGGGGAGGCACTGTGGCAAAAGCCGACCTGTGGAGGTTAAGTGGGAATCCCAGGGATAAAAGGTCCTTGGGAAATTAAATTCAGCTGCTCTGCTGTGGCTGTGGCCAAACAGCTTCGTGGCAGTCCCAGCTCTTAAAGCTTCAAAATAATTCTCTTCTGTTTTACAAACTTGTCATTCAATGAACTGGTTTAGTAATTTGACCTTATGCCTCTCATCCCTGGAATATCACGTATTAAGGTCCCTGTAGGGGCCAAGGACCAAATTTTGCATGAAGGTTATTTCTGAGTTAAAAGCAATACAATAAAAGAACCTCAGCAGGTTCAGGAAAGGCTCTCTGCCTCCTCTCACAACTGCCTAAAATAATTTAGATGGAGGACATGTTTCAAGAAGACAGCTATCACCATAGATACCTGCGTTGTGATATGAACTAGGTATGGTAGACGGGGAGGAACCTAGCAAGCCTATTTGGTCAATATCTTCTATGTCCCATTGTTTCTGAGTGGCCCAGCAAACAATGTTTACCAAACATTTATTTTTCATCCTCCTCTAAATTGTTTTCTATCCCTTTGAAGTCTGAGACTCTTACCCACTTCTCTTTAGTTCAGAATGGCATACATACCTCATTTTGCCTGACCTGTCTTTGGAACTTGTATTTCTATGTGGATTTCCCATGAGTACAAAATTAAATTTGATTTTCTCCTGTTAACCTGTTCCATGCCAATTTGCTTCTCAGTCCTACTAGAAGTACTTGAAGGGCTGGGGAAATTCACCCTCCCAAACAGCACAAATAAATCATAACTCTCATCATTACAGGATTACTAATATGTTATGGATTATAACATAATATTATGGGTAATTTATAATGTATACTACCTTGGCATCATTCATTGTGAGCATCTATTGAGTATTCATTTTATAGCTGACACTCGAGAAATGTGTTTTGTTTATAGTTTAACACTGAATTGTCACAACAACACTGCGAAGTATGTACAGTTATGTTCTTCATTTAACAGATGAAATAGACTAATTTTATTAGTCTACTGAGTCTAGATATGAACATACTTTGAAATGTCTCCAAAAATGGATACCCGGTTTCCATACCATGTTAGTAATTGGTTTTATACCTTTCTACTTTTTAATTCTGAGATATTGGAAATTTATTCAGATAACTGCTATGTATCAGAGTTTTTGCTGCTTTGGAATTCTCTGTAAAGGAGACATAGGCATTATCTATACGTTTGGCAAAGTTATCTAGACTGTGAGAGAAAGTTCCATGTCTTTAAAGACTACGGAGAAAGAAGTATTGCCAGGCTTTTCCCAGGTTCTGCATTTCTCTTCTACACCCCGTTGTGGAGGGTAAACCATGGCAGAGAACTAAAAGAGCTCTCTGGCTCAATGCTGTGAGATTTACCTTCAACAGCTTTGCCAGGAATTCACGTTGAGTCTGGTTCTCTGATGGTGATAACTATGCACCTACTTTCTCTCTCAATTTTGTTAACCAGGCTGAAATTTTAGCACATAGATTGTTTTGCTCTTGTTAGCAAAACTAACTCTACTCCAGACTGAATTCTGGTTCCTAAATCGTAGCCCAAAGGCAGGCACTCCTTAGCAGCCTGAAGACTTCCCAGATTCAGATTCTAATTTTCATCGACTATATTTTTAAGTATTGTCTGCCCCAGATCTCTCAGTATTGTTCATTGACCCTTGATCTGACATTCCAGAACCGCAAGGAATGTTTTATTGTTGATCTTATTGGTGTAAGTAAACAACCATGTATAGATTCCCAATTACATGCTAGCTACTGAGATGGTTTCAGGAGAGTATATAAAAATGATGTACTACCAACACTCAAGGGCTTTCTAACTACATTAGCTTACCCTGGACAGTCTCAAATTCAGGATGATATACTGACTATTTTGGTTATATTTACTTACCTTTTCCACTATAGAGGAACTTTTGCTTTCTATGAATATTGTAGATGATATATCAGCTTTTTGAAAATATGGCTCTTATGTTGGGATGTATTGAACAAAATATTTTTCAGGATATATCTAAACTAAGAGGTCCAAAAAAAATGGAGAAAGGTAGGAGTTTCCTCATATGGAAAGGCAACATTTACAGATAAATGTATGTCAGCTTAAGATGAATTTTCCTTTCTAAAATTTTACATGTGGAGAAATATAGATAACATATTTTGGTTTGAAGAACTAAGCCTCATCTTTTCACATGATTGGAAAGACCTCATCATAGTCATTCTAGGGATGATCAATATGCCATTGTTTGATGGTTCAGAAGCTAATCCTTACATACTTTTTAGAATGGTTCAAGCTATAGTAACCATGAAACTTTTATTGGAAAAAAAGTTTCCAATATGCTGGAACTTCCAGAATGCTGGAACTTGTCAAGAGCCATCAGTTCTTTCTCATAATGGGCCCTGATTTGTCCTCAGGTATTCAGAAACTGTCCCCGTGTTCTTTCAGAGATCCCACTTAATGTGAAGACTTTTTCACAGGATTTCCAAGATCCTGAGCCCATCATTTTCAAACCAATAACAAAAGCAAGACCCAAATCCTAAGCATACTAGAACAAATTAACCAACCAAACAATAAACAAATAAAAAGATAATCAAATCCATAGTCTTTGTCATATTGTATTTTGGCAAAGGCAATCTGAATCATTTGTGAGACGCCCTAAATGCCTCTCTTTGTTACAGATGATGGATATGATAAGATATTTCAATTTCTTCATTGACTATTAACTTCATACTTTTTAATCTTCTTTTTGGGATGTGCTATAGTTCAAGAGTAATTATCTTTAGTGCATAACATAAGATGATTTCATTTGTCCTAGCAGTTGACAAATATTTTGTTTCTATTTTCTTAGTTTCTTTATTCTCTTCCTTGTTTATTTATTTTTTTAATTTTTTGGTCTATTTACTCCTGCTCCATTGCATAATGTAATTTGATGCTCTGTTCTATTTGTTTTAGCTCACAAAAAGAAATGTGGGCTGTTTTTGTGAAATAAAAGCATTATAAGTGAAGATTTCTGGGGAGAAAAGTGAGGTTGGAGTCAGGCCCCTGAGTATCAGTCTACTCACACGCAAGCAAATGACTTTCTTTAGTGCATTTGCTTCAACCCAACAGCACATTTCTGGTGTCTTATGTCCATTTGGATCCTCTGTAGAATAACAACTCATATTATTATCTAACATTTTTGTAGGAATCAAATTGATTATAAACCAGTAAACATGCTGATATGAAGTCTACATGATTAAATTTTATCTTCTCACAAGACAGTCTGTCAGGAGATTTTTAGTCAATAGCAATAATTATGCCTCTTTTTCTAATAAAAATATTCAGTGAAGTGTTACTCTCCCCTGACTGAGAAGTGCACAGGCAAAAGAGGAAGTATGTCTTTCAATAAGTTGTTCTGACCTATAAGCTCAATAATGCCACCGCATATTAAGCATTCAGTATGCTTGTTAAATTAGAAAGTAAGCATACTTGTACATTTTCTATATTACCTTTAATCATAGATGATATTTATAATTTTGACAGCTAACTTGAAGGAAGTGAGGTTTGCTTTTTTAAGTGCTACATTCTCTTTACCATCTCAGCTCAGGGTATATTTACTGGAATCTCATGTTTTGCTATTCAGAGCCAGATAAATACGGACATTATCATGCAGCCTGAGCTAGGGAGGTAGGTAGGGAAAGGGGCAGAGGAGGGTGCTCAAAGTACTAGCCCAAGAGAAATCTTAATAGGGAGAAAGTCCTATTTCAGATCTTTTAAGCTTAAGACTCTTGGTAGGCAGCCGGTGAAACCCTTGGAGAATTTTCCAAACTCTGGGCATTCTGCTGGTCTTATCCACTCAACATGATGTTTCATAGTGGATGGATTCTAGGGGAAGTTTACACAGCACTTGTAATAATTACAAGAATAATGATTGGTTTGGACAAAATAATGTATTGTCAAAGAATATTGAATAATGGTTGCTATGAGTAATTTCCCGGTTTAAGCTATCTTCCACCCAGTGTCAGAATGATTACTCTTTTTGTGGTACCTAAACTGCATACGAGCAACTATCCATTTACTTGCAGTGGCATTAAATCCTCTTTCCTACAAACCATAAAAGCTCCATTTTCCCAGCTTGCCAACTTTTATCTTACCCACCAACTATGCAGTCAGAAATAGTAAAAAAAAATGTGGGGCCAACAAACTGCTGAACTGTTCTATCAAACAATATGTCAAGGTCTAGGTCTTTACTGCCTTTTATGAAAAGCTACTACTTTTCTTGTGAGTGTTGATCATCCATAGTTCATACAGATGGCAGTTATGTGACTCTGGGTGCCTTCCATTCACTACCACCTTAAAAGACACACTGATATTTATGAACACATAAAATCACATGTGATCTATTTATCTAACCAGATAAGTTCCATTATAACATCAGCTCAATTAACAGCCATGAATCTTTTTCTGAAAAGCTGCCAGAATATGAGCCTTTTCTAACAAACGTGCCAAGGGTAAGTAAGTAGTTGAAATTGCCACAATATATTCACGTTTGACAAGGAAGTGATAACGTCTTGAAATAAATATTAAGCTGTGATCAGAATGTTGAAAATGTTTTCTTTACAGGGAAATGGGAAAAGATAGAAAAAAATGAATTATTTACTTCTTGTCATTCTATAATTTTGTATCTGTAAGGTCCACACCTGATTTAACACACTAAAAATGAAAAAAGAAACAAAGGGAAACTATCTCATTAATAATTTTTATATTGATTATTTGTTAAAATAATATTCTTCATATATTGTATATATTGGATTAAATAAAACATAAAATTAATTATTACTGTTTCACTTTACTTCTTTTAATGTGACACCAAGAAAATTTTAAATTATTATATGAGCCTCACAGATGAGTCTTTTTAAAAATTTTCGGGGCCCGAACTTAACAGTCGTAAAATCATGACCTGAGCTGAGTGGGATTCTTAACTGACTGAGCTACCCAGGCACCCCTAAAATTATATAGTTTTAAAACAGGACACACTTTGATAACATAGGGTGTGCTGTTTACATCATCAGTGTAAAAATAATAATAAAATTGGGGGCGCCTGGGTGACTCAGTTGGTTAAGCATCCAACTTTGGCTTCAGTCATGATCTCAGAGTTCATGATTTTGAGTTCTGCGTTGGTCTCACGCTGACAGCTCAGAGCCGGGAGCCTGCTTTAGATTCTGTGTCTCCCTGTCTCTCTGCCCCTCCCTCACTTGAGTTCTATCTCTCTCTCTCTCTCTCAAAAATGAATAAACATTAAAAATTTGTTTAATAAAAGTAAAATATGAAGATGGTACAAATTCTCACTCTTGTATTTTGTGTACTATAATATGTTAGTTTTTATAGATAGTGTTATAAAAATGTATGTGTAAATGTCCAGAGACGGGAAGCCTTGAGAAAAGCACCTGTGTAATATACTACTCTACGTAAGTTACTTTTAAAATGAAAATTAAAGGCCTATAATGTAGGCTAATAAATGTTTTCCTTAATATTTGAAACATGGAAGATATTTTGTAAAAAATTAAAGTGTTCACTAAGGGAAAAAAAAACGATACATATTAAATAGAACACAGAAAAGGAATCATCATTATTTGAGAAAATACTAAGTACCAAAAAAGAAGCCAATTAACTTATAAACTTATCCTCATACCAAAGGAAAAAAAAAAAAGGAAAATTGTAACAATACATGCTGAAGCAGTGCTAGTAGTGGATAGAGAAGTTTGGTTTCTGCCTTTAGCCTTCATTGATCCTAGATGTGCACAGATGTCTTGTGCCGTTGGGGTTGGGGGAGGGGTAGTGTTCTTTTGTTGGTTCTACTCAAAGTAGAGCCCGAGACAAGGGCTTGCTTGTCAGATGTTTGCCTAGTTCCCTGATCTGAGGGAGGAAGACACGCAGCACAATGGGAGTAAAAGGGATGAAAAGAAAAGACAGTTCAAAAATGTCTTATCAAATTGAACCTTGATTTTAGGACCTTCTGTGGAATCTTATGAAATATGTTCAGAACTGTCTACAACATGGTAGAAAAGTGTGGGGGGGGCACATTTCCTATTGTATCCCAACTCCATGGGTCAGGAATAGATGCACCAGCATTTAATACCATCAGGCTTCACTCATCCATACCCTGGTGACATGGGTCTGCGCTGTGCTTGCCCCATACTGTGGTGCGGAAGAAGCCTGGAGACAAGAAATTAAAGGTGTACTTAGTCAAGTACATGGGGTGACTTCATCTTTGTGAAGTCCATCAGCATCCTTTGGGGACTGGTTACTGTTGCTACAGCAGCGGCTAGAAGAAAAAACTGAAGCCATAAGATTTTGGAATGATGCGGGAGAGGTGTGAGAACATGAAGTACCTACACACTGCAGTTTTCTTACTCTTAAATGGGAATAATCATAGTACCTTCTGCTCGCCATTGTTATGTTATGATTACAAAGTATTTAGTACACTGCTTGGTACAATGCCTCTTCCCAGTAGGTTTTAATTCTTTGATTACTCAGAAAGAATTTGTAACAAATAATCTCAAATTTTGATGGCTTAAGAAAGAAATGTGTGTATGTATGTAGTCCGCTGAGTGTTGGCAGGAGGGATGTGATCACTGTTGTCGCCCATGGATCAAGGCTGATGGGATACCAATTGTGATGATAGGATCGATTTCAAAACAGAGGAAGAGGGATGAGGAAACAGGAAACATTTCAGAAGGACAGAATGTAAACTTTTATTTGACAATTTTACCTATACAAGAAGCAGCTGAGAGAATGAAATGATATCTGGTTTCCAATACCTTCTCTATGTTTGTGTCCCAAAGATCCTGATTTTCAGTCCTGTCGAGGACATTAAAGACTGTGTAACCAAATGGTATTGAATACAAGTGTATTAAAATCAAGATCTATCGTGAGGAGAAATAAGGATAAATCACATATTCCAAAAAGGCAGAAACTTCTGGTGGTTTATAGACACTATAACGGTCTAAGGCATGAAAGGGTCAAAGGGATGGAAGGTCAGAAAACAAGAAAGAGGGTGTATAGGAAAGAGGGGAAGTGACAGAGTTCCAAAAAGAACACAGCTGGGTCCTTTCTCTGTTATCCAAAAAAGATAGAGCACGCTCCAAGGCTTCTGCTGGCACTGTGTTTTCTGAGTCCCCTCCTGCTGTGCTAATGAGGTGAAAAGTGACCTGGCTGCTCATTTTCTGGCTTCTTATTCAATAATGGTGTGACATGCTGCAAAGCTGACTACGTATGCTGTGTTAGAGATTAGATCATGCAGTACCTAACAGATGCTCTTAGGGTCTTAGAAATAGCAAATCTAAAGTTTCAAAACTGCATGTGTTTTTCATCTAAAATGCCAAAGGAGTAACAACGCTCCTGCTAATTTCACATACTTTCACATATGGTTCCTTCATTACAAGATGTCACAAGCCAGTTGCCTACAAATTACTCTATTTGCCATTCCAATCAATAATCATGAGCTGTGAGGAGTCCTTGAGTGTCCAATTTCATTGGGATATATTTTGAACTTTGGTCCGCCTCTAAGAAAGTATCTTTCTTTTGAATACATTAATATCACCTTTTAAGGTTAGCCTTGCAAAGTCAAGCCTCAAGGGGATTTTTCTTCTGTTTTGTCACCAGATGAAGGATGTCGTTTTTATTATGGCATTGAAGTTAATGTGGACAGGACATATGTGTGTCTAAGGGTCTGTGTTCACCTGGTGGAGGGGAGGGGTAGGGAAGAAGGGAGAGAAATTTACCTGGAAATGAGAACAGCATACTTTGTAAATTATACTTCAAAAAGAATACAGGTAAATGTTAGGCTAACATAAAACAAATGCCAAGTTTGCCTAATCATACAGTAATAGAGCCGCATGAAAACAATCCTGTCAAGCTCTCTCTCTTTGGTCAGTAGTGAAAGGGATAATAGTTTGTTTGCTTTTTTTCTTCCTGCATCAGAAAAGTAATGGCTTAACTAAGATTGCTGAAGAAATGCAGTGTAAAGTCTGGGTCATTCCGTTTTCTAAAAAAAAAAAAAAAAGAAAGAAAGAAAGAAAGAAAGAAAAGATTATCTTTATTGTAAGAGAAGTAATAGTAGCAAGGGAAACACCACTGATCCCTTCAGGTAATGAAACCTCATAAATAGGAATGAAGAGAGTAGAGGAGTAGAGTCTGGAAAGATAATATGCCATTTACTAGTGGGAGATTCAGAGTAGCATTCTAGCATTTAAATAAAAGAAAATTCTTGAAGAGATGGCATAAATTTAAGTTCAGAGAGTAAAAAATATGGTCTCTGAATGCAAAAAAATGTAAACCTTCAGATTTCTTGAATGGAATGTTTTTCCCCTCCTGTCAATTACTATATTACAAATATTTGAAATATAAATTTTTTATGTAGGAAAAGAATATGACATTCTTTTTTTTTTCTTTTCTTTTTTTTTTAAAGGGAGAGAGAGACAGCATGAGCAGGGGAGGGTCAGAGAGATAGGGAGACACAGAATCAGAAGCAGGCTCCAGGCTCTGAGCTAGCTGACATCACAGAGCCTGACGCAGGACTCGAACCCACTAACCATGAGATCATGACCTGGGCCGAAGTCAGAGGCTTAACCGACTGAGCCACACAGGTGCCCCAAAGAGTATGAAATTCTTGAAGGGATAAGGTTATTTGGTTGTTTAGATCCTGTATCTAAAGAGCCATCAACTATTTTGTGAAGAAAAAAAAGAGTGAAGAGGGTTTTATAGAAGAGGTAAAGGGAATTGAATATATGGGCTTAGAAGAGTAGTGCTCAGGAAGAAAATTGTTCTCCCAGACCCAAAAGAAATAGCTGGACTGTGATCAAAGGAGAGAAAAGAAGACAAGAAATGAGGAGAGGAAAGGACAGCAGAGTGGAAATACAGAAATTATCTGCAACGTATCTAATGGAATCTTTCTAAACACCATAAATCTTTTACAAAGAAACACTAAGAAGGAAATTACTGGGAAACGATTGTTCTTGTTATTGCAATTACTGGCCTTACCTATACAAGATCTTCAAGATGGAGTTTGGTCTTGGCACAAAAATGTATCAAACTGTGGGTCCATAAGATGGAGTGATTATTTCAGAGCTCTTAGTCCCCTTCCCAACTCTTTGGTCACCTGCTGGTGTCAGGTGCATCACATTTGGAAAATTGATAAACAACTTTCATTATAAAAGAATCTTTACTTTGATGCATCTGAATTCCAAGGAAAAGACATGATGAAGGGACATCTACTACAAGGTGTTCTGGGCTTGTGATCAACCAGCCTATGTGAGTGAGAGAAGAGAGAGGAACTAGGAAGCATGTCTTAATTCTCCAAACCAACACTCACTGAGGAAAAAGATACTTATTGCATCCCAATTCATACAATCCAAGCTTTGCATCAAAGTAGTAATGGACCTCACAAGGGTCATTGCTGATTTGCTTTGGAATCAGAAGGGAGCTGAGCCTGTTGCCACAGGGTAGATGACCTCTTACATACCACCCACTGCTTAGAACCAAAGAAGACTAACTTTACTTAATCAGAAGCCAGATTCTGAGCAAAACATCCCACTGTTTTGTAGGAGGAATGCCCAAGGGCCTGATTCCTCTATAGCTTGATCCATTTAGATATATCGCCTCAAAACACTTTCAGGAAACCCATTATGCCCAAGAAATATATTTTTTAAAATTCCTGTGCCTACACTTTAGGAATGAGGAGGGAAGTAATACATTTTGAGGTTTTCTGAGCTGGTAGTGTGATTAATGAAATTCTTTTATACAAACATAAAAAACCGCTGTTTATGTTTGTATAAACATGAAAAATAAAAATTCCTTTATTCACTTCATGTGACTATTCAACACACCTGCAATAAGTGGGATGTCCAAAGAAGGACAGGTATTTGCTAGGACGGAAACCTGCAAACATGCCACCTTCTCGGAGAGTATCTGCTTGCCACAGAAGCAAGAAAAGATTGGTAAGTGGTTAGGCAATTCTAGCCATGAACGCCAAGGTAATCTGAGAAAAATAAGTATGAATGGATCATATTTTATTTTATGAAATTTGGAGGTTTTTAAGGAATTGAAGACCAGTGCTTATTTTTGTCTTTTGAATTCATAGTTTGTGTATTCTTTCTGCCCACTTCACATCTCCTAACCAGAGAGTTTTGCAGGGCCTTGGTTCCAGTGGAGGTGGTGAGAAATCTCATTTCACAAGCAGGCAAGAACTTGTCTAGTTGAAACTTAGCACATTCAGTCCACAAACACTGCCCACAGCATGCAAGGAGACCCTCTGCTAAATGACTGGCCCGAAGGAGAGAGCCACCAAAACACAACAGCAGGGTGCATGCAGCACACATGGGAGAATCTCCCTGAAGTTCTGGGTCCTGGGCACTACCTGACCTCTTCCTGGCTAAGACCTTTCAGAAGCAGGAGATATAACTAGCTTTTCGATCACAGAGAAACAGGTGGAGACTTGCAGAAAATGAGAAGACAGAGGAATTTATCCTAAATGAAGAATAAGATAAAGCAATGGCCAGACATGTAAGAGAAACAGATAGAAGTAACATGCCTGATGGAGAATATAAAGGAATGATCATAAGGAAACATAGTGTGTTTGAGAAAAGAATGGAAGAAATCAGTGAGACCCTTGCCAACAGAGATAAAATAATTAAAAAAGAATGAAGCAGAGATGAAGATTGCAATAAATAAGATTAGAAACACAACTGATGCAATGAACAACAGGCTGGAAGAAGCAGAAGAATGAAATAATGGCCTAGAAGACAAAGTAATGAAAAGCAATGAAGGTTAATAAAAGAGAGAAAGAAGAATTATGCAGAATGAGAATAGTCTTAGGGAACTCAGTGACTCCCTCAAATGTAAGAACATTCGTATTATACGAGTCTCAGAATAAGAAGAAGAGAGAAAAGAGGGCAGGAAATTTATTTGAAGAAATTACAGCTGAAAAGTTTCCTAATCTAGGGAAGAAAACAGATACACAGAACCAGAAGGCACAGAGAAGTCCCATCAAAATCAACAAAAGCAGACCCACATGAAGACGTATTGTAATTAAACTGGGAAAATATAGAGATAAGGAAAACAAAACTTAAAAGCAGCAAGACCAAAGAAGACAGTTACTTATAAGGGAAAACCCATAAGGCTAGCATCAGATTTTTTCAGCAGACACTCTCTAAGCCAGAAAAGAGTGGCATGATATATTTAAAGTGCTGAAGAGGAAAAATCTGCAGGCAAGAACACTCTATACAGCAAGGCTAACATTTAAAATAGGAGAAATAAAGAGCTTTATAAACAAATAAAAATTAAAGGAGTCCATGACTACTAAGCCAGCCCTGCAAGAAATATTAAAGAGAACTCTGAGTGGAAAAAAAAGAAAGACCAAAAGTGACAGTTTGAAGTAGGAAATACAAAAATCAGTAAAAATGGACATTTCTATAAAAAGTCAGTCAAGGAATTCATAAAATAAAAGGCTGTAAAATATGACAACATACACCTAAAATGTGAGGAGGACAGGAATAAAGATTGGGTTCAAATTTTAGTGGTCATCAACCTAATATAGACTGCTCTATGCAGAAGAGCTTATATACCAACTTAAGGTAAAAAGCACTAATAATATGCAAAGAGTGAAGAAAAAGAAATCCAAATATATCACTAAAACCATTATCAAAACATGAAAGAGAAAAGAAAGAAACAAGAAAAGATCAGAGAAAATCTCCAGAAACAACCACAAAACAAGTAATACAATGGCAATAAATACATATCTATCAATAATTACTTTGAATATAATTGGACTAAACACTCCAAACAAAAGACATAGAGCATCAGAATGGATAAAAACAAACCAACAAGCAAATAAAAACAAATGAAACCAAAACCAAAATCAAACCAAACCTAAAAACAAGATCCATGTATACGCTGCCTATAAGAGCCTCATTTTATTTTCATTATTTTTAAATGTCTATTTTTGAGAGAAAGAGAGAGAGAGAGTACATACACATGCAAAAATTGTGGGTGGGGAGGAGGGGCAGAGAGAGAATACCAAGCAGGCTCTACACTGTCAGTGCAGACCTCAGTGCAGGGCTCAATCCCACAGTGATGTCATGACCTGAGCTGAAATCAAGAGTCAGACACTCAACTGACTTAGCCACCCAGGTGCCCCAAAAGAATAATTTTAGCCCTAAAGACACCTATACATTGAAAGTCAGGGTATGGAGAAATATTTATTATGCAAATGGATGTCAAAATAAAGCCAGACAAGTGATACTTATATTGGACAAAATAGACATTTGTAACAAGAGATGAAAGGCATGATATAATAGTAGAGGGGAGAATCCAACAAGAAGATATAACAAATGGAAATATTTATGCATACAGCAGGGGAACACTCAAATACATAAAATAATAATAAATATAAAGAAACTAATCAAAAATAATAAAATAATAGTAGGAGACTTTAACACCTTACTTACATCAATGGACAAATCATCTACGCAGAAAATCAACAAGAAAACAAAGGATTTGAATGACACTGGAACACATGGACTTAACAGATATATTCAGAACATTCCATCACAAAGTAACAGAGTACACATAATGCACATGGAACAGTTTCCAGAATAGATCACATATTAGTCTACAAAACATGTGGACTAATTCAACAAATTCAAAAAGAGTGAAGTCATACCATGTATCTTTTCTGACCACATGATATAAAACTAGAAATCAACCACACAAAAAAATCTGGAAACAGTACAAATACATGGAGGTTAAATAACAAGCTACTAAACAGTGAATAGGTAGACCAGGAAATAAAAGAAGAAATAAAAAGTACATGGAAACAAATGAAAATGAAAATACAATGGTCCACAACCTTTGGGATGCAGCAAATGTGGTTATAGGAGGGAAGTATATAGCAATACAGTCCTACCTTAGAAACAAGATCATGTTGTTACCTAACCGTACACCCAAAGGAGCTACAAAAAGAACAAATGAAGCCTAAAGCCAACAGAAGGAAGGAAATAATAAAGATTAAAGCAGAAATAACATTTAGAAACCAAAAACAAAACAAAACACACATAAAAAAAATAGATCAACGAAAACAGAAGCTGGTTCTTTGAAAAAATTAATAAAATGGATAAACTTCAGCCATATTTATCTAAAAGAAAAGACAAAGGACACAAATAAATAAAATCATAAATGAGAGAGAAGAAATAACAATATCACAAAATTACAAATAACTGTAAGAAAATATTGCAAAAAAATATACAACAACAATTGGACAACCCAGAAAAAATGGATAAATTCCTAGAAACATACATTACCAAAACCAAAGTAGGTAGAAATAGAAAATTTGAACAGACCAAATAATCAGCAAAGAAATTGAATCAGTAATCAAAAAACTCTCAACAAAAGTCCAAAGCCAGATGGCTTTATTGGCAAGTACTACCAAACATTTAAAGAAGAGTTAACATTTATTCTTCTCAAACTATTCCAAAAAATAGAAAAGAAAGGAAAACTTCCAAGTTCATTCCATGAGGCTAGCTTTACCCTGATACCAAAACCAGATAAAGACACCACGAAAAAAGAGTACTACAGGCCAAAATCTCTGATAAACATAGGTGCAAAAATCCTGAACAAAACACTAGCAAACCTAATCAAACAATACATTAAAAAAAAATTATTCACCATATTTAATTCCACCACATTCACGTGGAATTTATTCCTGGCTTGCAAGGGTGACTTAATATTCACAAATCAATGTGATACTTTACATTAGTAAACGAAAGGATAAGAATGACATGATCATTTCAATAGGTGCATTAAAAGCATTTGACAAAATACAATGTCCATTCATGATAAAAATTCTCCCTTCCTTAAAGGGAACATACCTCAACATAATAAAAGCCATCTGTGAAAAACTCACAGCTGACATCATCCTAAATGGGGAACACCTGAAGGCTTTCCCTCTACAGTCAGGAACAATACAGGGATATCCACTGTCACCCCTTTATTCAACAAAGTCCTAGCTACAGCAATCAGACAACAACAACAACAACAACAAAAGGCATCCAAATCAGCAAGGTAGAAGTAAAACTTTCACTATGTGCAGATGACATGGTTATGAGTTGATAATTATTGAAACTGAGTGATAAATTGATGGATTTCCTATAATTTGTATATTTTTGAAACTTTCCAAAATAAAAGAGTAAAAAAAAAGAATGGGGGAATTGTATATTAAGTCTGATTATTACACAGTGTACAAACAGAATTATCAAACACTTGGGACATAATTGAAAAGACAAAATTTGAAAACGAACAATGCTCACAAATAAATGCGGTCCATCATGGCCTTCAAAAAATATATAAGGACTAGTATACATGCTTACATATATATCACTCTATAGCCAACTGAATCTGAATCTCAATCCAGAATAAAATTAGGAAATATTCCAGACTTTAAGGATCTAATGATATTCCGATGATAAGACTATCTCTAGATGATGCGTACACAGACACAGACACACACAGGCATATGTACACACACACACGCGCGCGCGCGCAGCTAAAAGCTCATTTGTTTCTTGTCTAAGTTTCATTCTGCAAATTATCTAATGCAGTCATTTTCAACAGAAAAAGAAAAAAAACACGAAGATGACTATTGGAAAACCTCAGTTCTTATTATTGCAATGATTTAAAATACTTTTAAGATGGGATTTGGTCTTCTCACAGAAACTTACCAAACTGTGTTTCCACAAGAAGGAGCAATCATTCCAGGGGGACTGAGAAGTGCCCTCGATCCATGTCTGTTATCACCCACTTGTCTCTTTACCCCACTAATCATAGTTGATAACATGATGAACAGCGTTTCTCACGACAACAGAATCTTCCCCTTGATGTGTTGGGGTTCAGGACATGCTACCCCAAAATATGGCACTTTGGCATATTGAATATCTTAAGCTGAAGGAGTTTGAGAAAATGGCAGAAACTGGAAGGTCTAACCCACCCCCACCCACCCTTCTTCCCTGAAAGTGGCCATAAAACTCTCAAATGAGAAGTGTGCTCCCTGTACCCATATGGAAGGAACATCCTTATCTCTGTAGACAAAAGAATACTGCGAGGGATCCTAATAAACAGGTCTTGCTAAACCTCCCCCACTTCACCACAGTTGTCTTATACTCTTTTAATCTGTCACATTCCTCCCCTGTACTCTTCATCAAACTTAGCACGAAATACTCAGGACTGTTTCTTTGGATCTTCATTTTTGTATAAAGCCTCTCTTGTCCCGTAAAACTTACATTAAGTAAATGTGTATGCTTTTCTCTTGTTAATCTCCTTTGTCAGTCTAGTTTTCAGATCCAGCCAGATACCCTAAGAGGGTGGAGGAAACATTTTTTCTCCCCTACAGATGATGTATCTGGCTTTCATGGAGAAGACATGATAAAGGAAAATGTATTAGAAAAGTTCTGGTCTAGGCATCGACCACTCTTTTGCAAAGCACAAGGGCTAGAACAAGACTAAAGTTTTTTGTAGGTCTAATATTCTTATTTATTCCTTTAAATTTATGTTGTAACAACTTATTAAACACATTCTATCTTTTCTTTAAAATAGGAATTTCCACCCTTTTGGGGGAAGATTTTTATTTAAAGTTTATAGTCTTCAGCTAAAAATATCACAACAGCATTACTTCTTTGTTTTAAATTTGTATCCAGTTTAGCTTCACTTTATAAAAGGCAATGATGCACACCGTATTATTTGAAGAATTCATGGAAGATATTCAGGGAGATTCATAAAGCCTAGAATAGATTGATGTCATTTAACAAGTTGGGAGAGAAAGTTTGGCTATCTAACAAATTGCAGGTTCATGTCATTCAACCAGACCAGATATTCAGGAAATTTTTCATCCATTGATACCTAAGTTGAACTCACAAAGTCTGTTTCCTGAAAACATGAATTTGTTTATGTAAATGAATATTCTATATGCAAAATGCAGGCAGAAATTTCCATTTAGGCATGAAATTACCCTTTTTTATGTGCATAGGAACATTTTGTGAGCACAGACATGGGACCTAAAGTTTGAGCATCTGAAAGCAGTAAAAAGTTCAGCAACTAGCTAACAAAAAAAACAAAAAAACAAACCAAAAAAAGCATGTTACAATTTTAGGTGCATGCTCTAAGATACTTTCATATAGGTCCTGATTTTAGTTTTAAATACAAAATCAAGACCTAAATCACTTATAAATGTCTTTAATTCCCCACCTAAATAATCTCATATTGGTATCAAGCCTGATGTTGGGCAGGACGGGCTTTCCAATCTAGTCTCTTTCATTCTTTATGTAACTACAGCTAATATTCTTATTTCCTTCTTTGGTTCATCTGTAAATCATATAGGGTATATTTGGGAATTTGAATGGATCTTATTATTAAGTTTTTCCTTTTTCTGAGTCATACTCAATTTGATTTTGGTGATTGAACTAATCTTGTCCAATGATTTTCATTATCTCTTTTGTTAGCTGCTGCACCATCAATAACTTCAGGTATATCAACCTTTTGCTAGTACATTATGAT
The DNA here is from genome assembly GCF_003009895.1 of Hyaena hyaena. Taxonomy (NCBI): domain Eukaryota; kingdom Metazoa; phylum Chordata; class Mammalia; order Carnivora; family Hyaenidae; genus Hyaena; species Hyaena hyaena. The sequence continues at coordinate 575,091 of NW_024080857.1, forward strand.
CGTCCTTATTCAGAGCAATTTTTCTTAAAATAATGTCTTTTCTTCTAATAAGCACATTGTGTTTTTCAAATGTCTCAAAGTTTGGAAAAAATGTTTCACTAAAAAGGAACAAGGTCTATTTTCCACTGCATCTTATTATACGTCTAAGTTCATTTTCTATACATTGCTTAACATATGTCATGTGCCCAATGAATCACTAATATTTTACAGGTTACAGTGACTTTCTAAAAACCACATTAAAAAATATACTGCAATACTTGGGCCAAAAAGCATAGGTCTTACTGTTTCTGAAGCTGTGTCCCATTTCTAAGCTAGATTACTATTTATGCATTTTACTATGCCTTAAGTAAAACTAAAATACCTACATGAAAATTATTCTGAAATTCAGTATCAAAGAAAGAACCAAAAGTAGAAGAGTGCTCATATAAAAAATATCAAAGAAGGAAATGGAAAAAACCATAGGCTTTGTTTTATTTTTAATTTCTATGACCAAGAATTTTCAGACTTTTTGGGGAGTGGGGGCTGGGAGGCGTAACAAAAGATTTATAGCTACTTATGAGGACATGGAATAAAACTGCATATAAAATATGTAGGTTTAATATCTTAAATGAGCAAGTTTTTAATTTAAAAAAATTCTCAAAGTACTTCCTATAAACACTATCACATCAAAACATTTTATCTGAGGCCTATGTCTGGGAAAATCACAAGGAAATATCATTCTTTTGCAATTAGATATAATTATGAGAAACCTTTTAATAAATACATTTTCATAACACCACTGACTTTACATATAGTTATTACCCTTATAGTTAAAATAATAGAATTAATGATTCCGTGATAATAATACTGATCTTTCATATAGTAATGAAAGACTGATAATCAAATGCAAAGCAAACTAGTAATCGACCCCAGCTAATTATCTGTTATACATACATTTCAAGGCATCATGATATACTTGCTTTAACTCAAAGGAAAAAAAATTGGTAAGTTTTTAGTTGTGCTCTAATTAGAGGGCCCCTAACTCAATTCAATTTAACCCTCCCATTCTGAATGCCAGTAGCTAATATCCTGGGATTTGCCACAGGCTGGTGAGACCGCAAACCCTGTTCATTAGCATGCAGCCTGGTGGAAGAAACTCAGAAAGCCTGTGCATAAAGAAGTGGAGGGATTCCAACTTCTGCATACTGATGGCCTCGAAAAAGTCTGTGAGCCCCAGCTATCCTGGGAGCAGATCAGAAATGCATGACATTCTGAGTCTCATCCTTTATCATTGGACAACATATTTAATTTCCATTGGAAAAATTGACAGAATATTCCCCCTCTTGTGATTTGCCTAATGGTTTACAATTATTTGCCCACACGAAGGAACAATTAAAATAACGTTGGCTTATGTCCAAAAACTTTGCATGAGGGAAAAAAAAATAAAAGGAAGCTGGGAGAAGTGAATTTAAAGTTGCGTCCTTAACTATGGGGGGTTAGAAGTTTTGTGGCAAAACATGACAAGCATTTGTTATACATGTATTAAAATGCAAACAACTTTCCTGCTGAAAAAGCACTTGTTTCAAGTTTCCCACTTGCATTTCTCTGCACACTTAGATTGGTCAACAAACTCAAAAATCTTAGCCCTTTCCCTCCATTGCTGACTCACTAAGCATTCCCTTAAAAAAAAAAAAAAGGCAAAGTCAGCTAGAAGCATTTAGATAAAACTGCCTTTAGAAAACTAAAATCCTCATTAGACAGAAAAAATAGAAAACATTAAGATGAAAGTTTAGGGTTGTTTTTTTTTTAACAAAATAGGGAGGAATTTTTTTGCAGATAATTCCTGCTGCATCTTATAAGCATCTTTCCTCAGTTTGAACTCAGATGACAGCGGTGACATTTTCCTTACCCTGCTCGCTTTAAGGAAACCCCAAAATAGATCAGCACTGAACACAGAAGATTCTGCCAAATTCCAAATCTGCAGCCCCAACAACACTCAAAGTATTTTAAATATTTTACGCACAAGCATGGTTACCCACTGCTTTTCAGAGCCATTTTTAAAAGCTTAATAGAGGATTATCTTGGATGAGGTCCTGTTCTAACACATTTCTGCTTCTTAGGCAAAGTCATGCTCAGGGAAATATTACTTTATACTCTGGAATTAGGCTTAAGAAAGAATTGGGGTATGCTTGCCTAATACAATTTGCTACATCTTCTGGCATCCTCATCCCCTAGAGAGCAAGAAAAAGAGGAAATAAATCAACATCTTGCTCTAGTTTCTATTCAACTCCTGGCTACCCCCACAGGAATAATCTAGAACTCTGTTTTTCTCACCTTTAATCATTTTGCTGCTCATTAGAAAGGTGATAACATTTGGAAGGCAAACATTATTTTCTTCAACAAGTGTTTTCTGAATGCTTTGTGAGCAAATGCCATCATACTAAGCTTTGTTGTAGGGATTTTACCTTCTGTGAGAATATTTAAATTGCTTCCTCTTGAAAAACAGATGAGTGGTTGGAAATAGAGTGAAAGTGGGGGTAACAGGAGGCACCCTTAATCACTATTATTACTTGTGCGTTAGGTCCTTTTTCTAGAGCCTTTCCTTTTCCTCTTCTTCTCCCTCCCTTCCCTTTCTCTATCTCTCCTCTTCTCTTGTTTCTTCTCTTCCATTATAAACTAATAGAAAAAGAATTCATTTCTAACACATTCAAAAAACTTGGCTCAGTTGAGTACCATCGGATTCACTCACATGAACTTTTCTGTCACCAGTTATGTCTTAAATTTTGGCTAAAGGGATAACAACATTTCAAAATCACAAACTTGTAATTTTTAAATATATAGGTTGTTTACATTTTATAATTGCATTATTTTTCTCCCCCGGTTTTCTTATTGAGCATGTCTGATTCTCAATGCACAATTATTCTCACTAGCTTCCTTTTCTACACCTATTTGTTAAAGGGTCACCTGCCCTTTTATTAGACCTGCCCATAATATCATTTCTAGGTGACTCTTTCTTCACTGTACTACTCCCTTTAGAAGTAATACCAATTATTTCTGATATTCTCTTTTACGTTTCTCGACCATCTACCAGTCTTTAAGCTTATTGCTAACTAATGTAATTAGTTAACATATGTTTTCTTTATTTTTCTTTCTCCTATCCTGTTCTCCACAATATCAGTTTTAGAGACTTCAACCTGACTTTAAAATTTCTTAACATGCTTCCCTCCTTTTAATTCCAGCTCCACTATTTTCCTTTTGAGTCATCTTATATCTTTTATCCTTTGTATTGGTCTAGGATTTTTCAGCTACAATTGGCATAAATTCAACTGAAATTTTATTAAAAGAAAATATTGGTTCATGGAATTGTGAAGTTGTCTTGGCTGGATCCTGACCAACCAAGAACCTTAGAAATCTTTGTTTGGCTTTTCCCCATTTCTTGATTATTCTTTGTTCTGTGCTATTTTCTGGCATGAGGTCTTCATATAATGACAGAGATAGTCTTTTTTTTTTTTTTAAATCCAGCCTTATGGCTCTTTTGTAGAAGATGTCTAAACAGAGATCTGCCATACCTCTATCCTCCATACTCATATCAGTCAATGGGAGATTTCTGTGTGAGTCACCAAACAAGATTAGCAAACAAGATAAATAATTGAGAATTAGTTGGCCTGAAATAATTCCTTCAAAAAGTAGGGCATAGTATGTTGGTGGGTATATTAGTTTCTATAGCTCCTATGACAAGCATCACACATTTAGTAGCTTAAAGTAATGTAAAATTATTATCTTATACTTCTAGAGGTCAGAAGTCTGAAATGGTTTTACTGGGCTAAAACCAAGGTGCTGGTAGGATAGTATTTCTCCTGGAGGCTCTAGGGGAGAATCTGTTCCCAGGCCTTTTCCTCCATTCCTTGGCTTCTGGCTCCTTTATCTATCTTCAAATCCACCAGCACACCATCTTCAAATCTATCTTGTCATTGAAATTTGCCTTCATCATCTCTTTCTCTGACTGATTCTCCCATCTCCTTTTTATATGACACCTTTTAATTACAATGGGCTCACCCACATGATCCAAGAAAATCTCCCCATTTCAAGGTTCATAGCTTACTTACATATGGAATAAATGTCTTTTTTGTTATGTAAGGCAGCATTTGCATAGGTTCCAGAAATTAGAACATGGACTATGCTTGAGGACCATTTTTCTACCTACTACAATGAGCAAACCTAGAAACACCTTAAGCCTTCCGGCAGAAGAGCAATACTCTTTGAATAGTAGCCCCACAAATGGGGATATGATTGTGTCCCCATCAAATTCATATGTTGAATGTCTAATCTTCAACAAAGATGTATTAGTGAGTGGGCCTTTGAGAGGTGGTTAGGTTTAGATGAAGTCAAGAAAATAGACCCATTATGATGAGATTAGAGTGTCCTTGTCAGAAGAGAAAGGGACTGGGGCTTTTATGCTGTCTCCATGTGAGAACAGAGCAAGACAATAACCATGTACAAACCAGGAAGTGGGCTTTCACCAAAACCTGACCATGATGACACCTTGATTTTGGACTTCCAGCCTCCAGAACTATGAAAAATAAATCTCTGTTGTTTAAGGTACCAGGCCTGAGGTTTTAGTTACAGGACCCTGAACTAACTAAATTGGAACAGAACTTATTCCTAAAGGGGGGCCTGGGTGGCTCCATAGGTTAAGCCTCCAACTTTGGCTCAGGTCATGATCTCATGGTTCATGAGATTGAGCCCTGCTTCAGGCTGTGCACTGATAGTGTGGAGCCTGCTTGGGATTCTCTCCCTCTCTTTCTCTCTTCCCCTTTCCCACTTGTGTGAGTGCTCTCTAAATAAATAAATAAATAAATAAATAAATAAATAAATAAACCTTAGAAGAAGAGAACACCTTTCCAAAGGAACTGAAGGATTTCCATAAGAAAGTCAACCAGCTTCAGATAGCTATTTTATATTATTATTTGTCTTTAGTTGACTGACATCATCTGGCATACTTAGTAGGTAATCTGCAGGTTTCAACATTACTCATAAGCTCTCACTCTTAACAGATGACTTTACTTCTAATCTCAAAGCTGTATGCTACCAGTGCTTTATCAATATCACAGTGGCTCTATTCATTCACCTTCATTTAAAAAAATTAACGTTTATTTATTTTTGAGAGACAGACAGAACATGAATGGAGGAGGGGTAGAGAGAGGCACACACACACACAGAATCCAAAGCAGGCTCCAGGCTCTGAGCTTTTAGCACAGAGCCTGCCGTGGGGCTCGAACTCATGAACTACAAGATCATGACCCGAGCCAAAGTCATACACTCAATTAACCGAACCTCCCAGGTGCCTCTCATCTTCACTTTTCTTATTACTGTCTACATTCATTTATATTGTATCAACTGAAACTAATAAATAATTAATAAATGTTTCCCAAATCTTTATCTCTATCCCAGGCCCCTCTACAAGGCTTCACTTTCAATCTTTGATGGGCATTTTTGCCTGAATGACTCATGAGGATCCTTAATCTGCATTTCAATGTCAAATTCATTACCTTTATTCTCAACTCTTTCATTTATCGGTTTCGCTATTACTGATACCATCCTCATCAAAGTCAGAACCCTGGGGTCATCTTTGTCTTCTCCCTTTTTTGTTTCATTTCTAATCAGTTGCTAAAATTCAATATACTCTGCCTCTTAACTGCATGAATCTGTGTTTTATTTCTCCTTCTCTCTCATTTGAACCACTGCAGTAAATGTGTTGCTTTCATGTTGTCTCCCTCAAAGTTTGCCCAATAAATATTTCTAAAATGAGTTTATGATACTTTTTAGCATCTCAAAATTTTTCAAGTGCTCCCCAGTGCATTGAGAATTAAGTAATGATCCTTTACACTTGCATAATAAGGTTTTATAATTAACAAAGCACTTTGCATCCATTATCATGTTTTTTGTTACAAAAATAGGCTTGTAAAATAGCTTTTATTATGATTGAGGAAACAGATATAAAGAGGTGGAATTTTCTAAAAGGCCTATTTGGTAAGTAAGTGACATAGATTTATATCATACCTATTGTGCTCAACTCTACTCTTTTCTTGAGACAAAGTAACTTCTCTTTTGGCCATTCAATGTTTTCCATTGGAAAGACATAAGCACACCCTGTAATAAAATTCTACTACTTAAAGCTCTCAATTTTGAGTATTATAATGTTATTTCTTTGTGAAGTCTCCTTCCTCTCCCTTTTGATATCCTATACATTCCTCTAATTTTTCATAAAATCTAGATATTGATTCAATCGGATCTCTTTCTTGTGCTTTCATTCTGTATATGTGTGTGTGTTTACATGTGTATTTTTATTTTACCCTTTAACATTTGAAGCAATGGTTGGTAAAGACAGAACTTTTGTATGTAAACCACTCAGAACAGAATGTTAAAATATTTTATGCCTATTTAGGACATGCTTAAAATAGCATGAGAATTCTTAGGCTGGGATTGACTCCAATTTCTGTCTTTAGCAGAAGAAAGATAAGATGTATATTCTGACACTTGTTAAAACAGTAACGAAAACTTTATTAGGACTATTTGCAGTAGGTGTTTATTACAGTAGGGGAGAGACAGGGCCTTAGCTCCAAAAACAGAAAGATAGCCGGGGATTAATAGTCAGCAAGAAGAATGAGGGAGTCAGTGGACGAAAAAACTACCAAAAGGAGACAACAAATGTAGGGAGATTATTGCTAAACTAACCTAATAGGATTCTTGCTGAAGGCAGAAAAAAGTTGTCCAGATATCAAGGGTTGGGGATTCTCAATAAACTCACTAGACTCAGCAGACCAATGACAGGGCCCAAGGATGAGGCCTAGTAAAACAGAACGCTCTGAGGAGCCTGTCTAATGTTTGGTCAAGGAGAGAGTCTTCTTCACATTGTAGAAAGGATAGGAGAGAAACAGTGGTTTTCTTCCCTGAAACAGCTATATTTTCTATTATAGATTATAACTAATAATTTTTGCTGAACTTTTTACAATCCATTCATAGTTTTATCTCATCCTACTCTCAGGAGGTGTTAACAGTTTCATGAGAGACAACTTCTCAGAAGTTATCTAGGGATAACTATTAGATGGTATCCTGGGCTTGGAAATGTGTCCTTTGCAATGTCTATACTTTTCTTGATATTAACTATGCTCCTTCTCCCAGAGTCTGACTTTCACAATTGAGAAATATTCATACAATTTACCTACATATTCTCTTCCGCTGCATTGTTTTTGCAACTTTTCTTTGGGCTTTTTCTATTTCAATTTTAGCTATCTCATACTGTGACAATTAAAGCTGTAAACATTTTTCCAGATGGCAAAGCATCAAAATAGTTTCAAAGTTTGAGATAATATCTTATATGTTCCTTTTAATATGACATATGCTAATGTTTGATATTTTAGTTGTGTTCTTGATCAAGTGAAATTTTAAGCTTTTGAGACTGAGGTCTTAAGCGATAGCTTGGAGCTGATAATTATAATGCAGATTATTTTCTCATTCACTGCATCCCATACAAAAAGTCATCTGCCACTTTCATATGTACTCAAAATTTGGTAAAAATTTGCTCTAGTTTACTGTAGTAAATTAATAATAATTTCTTTTTTCCTTACTTTCAGATCACATTTCCTGATATTTTAGTCATCTGAAAGATGTTTGCCTTCTTAAAATTTCAGGGTGATATAATTGGGAAATTACTTTTGAACTTATCCAATTAACACATTGTTTTAATTTATATTTCATAAACTCAAGTGTATACAGAAGAACAGAGGCCAATGTTCATAATATTTAACCTCCATTAAAATAAACTGTTGACATTTTGTCATTCTTTTAAGGAGTAAAACACTGGATTCAGTTCACATCTTTTTATATCCTTCCTGAAACCTATTCCCCTCATTCCTTTCCCAGAAATAACCACTTTGTTAAAATTGTTTTCCATGGATTGCAGAAAGACAGTCTTGGGAATTTGACAAAATGCAGTTTCTCTGGGCCAGGTTATCACCTTTCTAGACCAGGCTTCTGTATTTTTATCTTTACCAAGCTTCCCCATGGTTTTCCAGAAAGACAAATGAGACTTTTGAAATTGTGGACACATAATAGTGTTTGATTTTCAGGTGTCACATGATTTCACCTCTTGCTTCAGCTTTCACATTATAATTAACCAACCATCTCCAGGGTGTGCATATCTTAGAAAAAATGAAATGTCATTTTAGTTCAGCCTATGTGACAGCAGAAAACTTACCTCTAAATTATAATCAAGAGCAGGTCACATGCTGAGAGCAAAAGCTGTGAGTATATTAGATTGTTGCCAGATTTATCCATTTCCAAGCTAAATTAACTTCAGCAATAATCATTTAAAATATCAAAAATGTCTTTAAAATGTGATTTCAGCAATTGATCCAACCCCCATCAAGAGTTACAGATAAAGTAATAATGAATCGTGTAAGAAAAACAGATTTAAGATTAAAATAAAAGAAAATGATATATCCTAATCTTTATTAATAGAAAAGATGAAGACTCCAAGTAAAAATACTATTTTCAAATCTTTAGAAGTATAAGAATTAAAGCTAATCAATGTTTATTATCTCTTTTCCCTCAATAAAATTAATATTCTCAATAAGGAATAATATTCTTTTCCATAAAAGTAACCAGTGAGAATTAGAAATGCCAGGGGAAGACTACAGTTAGCAATTACTTGTAAGCAGGCACAAATATCTACAATAGGACAGTTAATATTAGTCACTGCAGCTACTTAGAAGCCATTATAACATGGGATGGGTAAGATAACAGAAGGCCAGCAAAACAAATCTGCGCATGTCAGGAGCTTATCCATTACTATTAACTATTTGGTTATTAACAAATAATTATAACATTATTATATTATCAAAAAATCAATCTACCAGAGTCCATCTAGATTTTCCCCACTTTTACATCAATAAAAACATATGCAATGTATAAAATGTAAAATGTGAATATGACATGGAGTTATCCACATCTAATTCTGGATTTTAAACATCATCTAGTTTTATAAACTAGTTTTGTTTGTTTGCAATAAAACTTTTTAAATTAGAGTGTATTCATTCCAAAAGGAAAATTACAATTTTTAAATTGTCAGGATTACCCCTATATACCATTAATGAATTTATAAAGAAAAAGTCTTTCCCATCAGGCCTGTAAGCTTTCCTTTATAATTTCACCTTTGGCTTCACCTGGGTGATCAGTAAAGTCTAGTAGTTATTCAGGTGAAGCCAATAGAAGCTACTTATATAAACTTTCAGGGTAACAAAATGAGTCCTAACTTGGACATTTTTCAGTCAAATCAGTTGTCTAGGTAGAAAAGACACAAGAATGAATAAGGGATTTACTATTCAAAAGTTAGAAGAGAAGAAATGTATTTAAAACAAATAATAACATTCAGATTTGTCAAAGGACTTTAGCAGAGAAATATACCAAGTATAATGAATGCAAAAATTGTTGATGGTGTCCAATCAGGTATATTTCAGTTTTTTTAACATATATATAGGGTTTAGGAGTACAAAAGGATATTCAAATATGAGGTGAAAAAGTTTAATAATCTCTATGAAACAGTGTTACTCATTTTAAGAGAGCTATGCTTTTGATTACATAATGTCTCTGTAATCTTCTCAACAGCTCTATTAAAGAGTGGCACAGGTCAGATCATTTTGTTACAACCACCCACCTGAACTCTGGAACATGGATCTTTTATTTAATCTGTTCGAAGTTCCACAAATCTGTACCTCTATTTTTTTTCTTCTTAATAATAGTCTTTATTTTATAAACTATCAGCATGATGTGAACTAATTTCAAACAGATTGGTGAGTCACTTGTATATGTTTGTTTTTCTAAATAGTGAAAACATTCTTAATGTATTTGCTGTTCATAAAGTTGTAAGTCTTTTATATATAAATCCCTTGGAAACAGTCAATGTTAATAATACTCAGACTCTTGAAGGTAGGACTGGGGCTGAATATTTTTTGTAAATTAATGTGAGATTAAGAAAGTGGAGGACTAAAAATAGATTATTTATTATCTTAAATAACTCTATATATAGTTCCATAGACTTGTTTTTTAAATTATTACTCAAGGTTACTTTCCATATATCATTGATACAAATTTTGTAGTTTTCAGTTGAAATGTAATATTACTCATTTGCATTTAGATAATATTGGACTGCTCTTTATTTTATTTTTTCTTTGATTTTTTTTTTTTGCCAATCAACAGGTGGTAAGAAATATAAAATAAAAATACTACATAAAGGAAAAAGGAAAACACCAAGAAGTTCAAATCAGTGAAGCAAGAAAATGGGAGTAGTATGGGGGTGAAAGAGAGGAAGGTGGGGGAAAGTTATTAAGAAATAAATAGGAAAGTTTATTTACAAAAGTATTGTAATTGATAAAATTATGCTTATTTAACTATGTGTAAATTTTTCATCATTATATGTCTAAGAATGTGCAATAAAACCTTGGTTTGTGAGCATATTCATTCTGGAAACATGTTTGTAATCCAAAGCACTTGTATATCAAAGTGAATTTCCCCATAAGAAATAATGGAAACTCAGATGATTCATTCCACAACCCAAAAGCATTCACATAAAACTGATTATAATATGTAATATAATATGAAATATTAAAGAAAATACAAAATAATAAGGAAAATAAAAAATATAAAGAAAATAAACAAATTAATGCGCACTTTACAAATGAAAAATTTGTAAGAGGCAGATAAGAGAGGCAGATAAGAGAGGAGGATTATGGTGCAGGATGACTTACACTATCACTAGTGGATGTCGACTACAGTATTAATAAACTGTGGCACTGAGTCATCTAAGATTTCAAATGAGTTACAGATATAAAAATGCTAATGTATTAATTAAATGCATCTCTATTACATGTGCACTAACTAAAGCAGAAATGAACAGTATAAAATGAGAGGCAGAGTTGAAAATCTTAACTTCTTCAAATGTGAAATAAGTAAGCCACTCTTTCCATCTGTGAATGCAAGGTCACACAGATATTGTCTGTGACGTAATCTCTATGAAACATTGAATAGTGATTCCATTTTAATAAGGAGGTTCCAGAAAAAATAAGAACTGAGGGTCCAGTAATGAGCAGGTTCCCTTTCACACTCTATATCAGTTAACAGCAACTGTCTATAATCTCTAAACTGTGATTTCCATTTCAAGGTGAGAAAATACAGATGCCAGTAAGCTCTTTATTCAGAGGGAGTATCCATTATACCAACTTGTACGAGATCATGAATATACAGTGCTGAGGGGTCCGGAATAGGCCAACTAGCACAAAAACTATTTTGAACTGAAAACTTTCTGAGAATAGATTTTTCCATGAACTCCCTTCTCTGACTAAAAGCAGAGACTCCCCCTAAGACCTCAGTTGTCATAAGTCCCCTTCCCTGGAGTTTCACAACCAGAGAAATAGACCCTCACTGCTGGGGAGAAGAGGTCAGCACTACACCTAATCAGATTATGCCAAAAACCTATCATATCTCTCATCTATTCTCTTCTCTTTGGGGTCCTTTTATGCTTCTTAAAAGTCATTTGTTTTCCCATAAATTCCCTAGCTTCCTCACCTCTTCCCGTATTAGAAGGCTTTCATTTTCCCAAGATTGTCCATTTCCTCCTTTTCTACACCCGAATATGTTATATAAACCCCGAACTCTAACCACCTCTTTAAATAACATGTTTCTGTGAACTTCCATATGTACATTAATAAATATACATTATTTATTTATATTATTTATTCGCTCTCATTTTCTTAACCTTTCTTCTCTCAGTTTAATTTGCAGTCACTTAAAAAATGGACCCTTATAAGAAGGTAGGTGTAAAAGTTTTCCTTCCCAAAAGTGCCTTGATGACATAGACAGAGATGTTTACTTAGAAAGGTGCCAGTAATTTTTTTTTGCCCATTTTAATTTTAATTCCACTGTACCTAATGTATGATGTCATATTAGTTTCAGGTGTACAATATAACGATTCAACAATTCTATACCTTATTCAGTGCTTATCACGATAAGTGTAGTCTTAATCCCTTTCACAATTTCATTAACCCCCCCACCCACCTCCCCTCTGGTAACAAACTACAGTTTGTTCTCTGTAGTTAAGGCTCTGGGTTTTTGTCTCTTTCTTTGTTCATTTGTTTTGTTTCTTAAATTACACATGTGAGTATAATCATATGGTATTTATCTTTCTCTGATTGATTTATTTTACTTATCATTATATACTGTAGATGCATCCATATTAGTACAAATGGCAATATTTCATTCTTTTTATGGATAAGAAATATATATACATATATATATAAATATATACATATTTATATATATATATAAAACACATCTTCTTTATCCATTCATCTATTGATGAGCATTTGGGCTGCTTCCGTAATTTTGCTATTGTAGATTATGCTGCAATAAATAGAGGTGTGCCTGCATCTTTTCAAATTAATCTTTTCATATTCTTTGGGTAAATACCCAGTAGTAGAATTCATGGATCACAAGTAGTTATATTTCTATTTTTTTTTTTTTGAGAAAATTTCATACTGTTTTTCACAGTGGCTGTACAAGTTTGCATTCTCATCAATAATGCAAGAGGGTTCTTTTTTCTCCACACCCTTGCCAACACGTTGTTTCTTGTTTCTGCTTGTTTTATTTTGACCATTTTGAAAGTATGAGGTGATATTTCATTGTGTTTTTTTTTAATTTTTTTTAATGTTTTATTTATTTCTAGGAGAGAGAGAGAGAGAGCGTGAGCAGGGGAGGGTCAGAGAGAGAGAGGGAGTGACAGACTGAAACAGGCTCCAGGCTCTGAGCTGGCAGTCAGCACAGAGCCCGATGCGGGGCTCGAACCCACAAACCGCGAGATCATGACCTAAGCGAAAGTCGGACGCTTAACCGACTAAGCCACCCAGGCGCCCCTCATTGTGGTTTTGATTTGCATTTCTCTGATGTTTAGCGTCTTTTCATGTGTCTGCTGGCCATCTGTATGTCTTCTTTGGAGAAATGTCTATTTATATCTTCTGCCAATTTTCAAATTGTATTATTTGTTTTTATGGGTGTTGAGTTTTATAAGTTCTTTATATATTTCAGAATCTGATCCTTTAACAGATATGTCATTGGCAAATATTATCTCCCATATAGTAAGTTGTCTTTTACTTTTGTTGATTGTTTCCTTTGCTGTGCAGAAGCTATTTATCTTTACGTACTCCTAATAGGTTCTTTTTGCTTTTGTTTTCCTTGTCTCAAAAGATATATCCAGAAAAAAGAATGTTACAGCCAATGTCAAAGAAATTATCACCTGTTCTCTTTTCTAGGATTATTATGATTTTATGTCTCACATTTAGGTCCTTAATCTATTCTGAGTTTATTATTGTGGATGATATAAGAAAATAGTCCAGTTTCATTCTTTTGCATGATTTTTTCCATCATCATTTGTTGAAAAGATAATCTTTTTACCATTGTATATTCTTGCCACTTCTGTTTAAGATTAATGGATGATACAATCATGGTTTTATTTCTGGGCTCTCTATTCTGTTCTATTGATCTCTATGTCTCTTTTTGTGCCAGTGCCATACTGTTTTGATTATTATAGCTTTGTAATATATCTTGAAACTTGGGACTGTGATACCTCAACTTTTGTTCTTCTTTTTCAAAATTGTTTTGGTTATTCAGAGTCATTTGTGGTTCCATACCAATATTAAGAGTATTTTTTTTTTCTAGCTCTGTAAAAACGCTGTTGGTGTTTTGACAACAATTGAATTAAATCTGGAGATTGCTTTGGGATATTTTAAAAGAAACTTTAACAACATTTGTTCATCCAGTCCATGAGTATGGAGTATCTCCCCATCTGATGTGTCATCTTCAATTTCTTTCATCAGTGTTATCAGAGTACAGGCCTTTCATCTCCTTGGTTAACTTTATTACTAGGTATTTTATTATTTTTGGTGCAATTATAAATGGAATTGTTTTCTTAATTTTTCTTTCTGTTGCTTCATTATTAGTGTATATAAATGCAGCAGATTTATGTATATTGATTTGGTATCCTGCACTGTACTGAATTTATTTATCAATTCTAGTAGATTTTTTTATTGTTATTGAAATCATAGACTTTTCTATATAGAGTATCATGTCATCTGCAAAGAGTGAAAATTCTACTTCTTTATTACTAATTTGGATGCCTTTATTTCTTTTTTACTTGTCTAATTGCTATGGCTAGGACTTCCAGTACTATGCTGAATAAAAGTGGTGAGCATGAACGTTTTTGTCTTGTTTCTGATCTTAGCAGCAGTGTTGTTTTTCACCATTCAGTAGCTGTAGGGTTTTCATATATGTTGAGGTATATTACCTCTAAACCTACTTTGTTGAGGGTTTCTATCATGAATAAATGTTGTACTTTGTCAAATGCTTTTTCTACATCTATTGAAATGATTATAGAGTTTTTATACCTTCTCTTGTTGAAGTGATATATCACATTGATTGATTTGCAAATATTGAACCACCATTTCATCCCAATAATAAATTCTACTCGACCATAGTGAATCATTTTTTTATGTGTTGTTAGACTCAGTTTGCTAATATTTTGTTGAGCATTTTTGCATCTATGTTCATAAGAGATATTGGCCTATGGCTCTCTTGTTTTGTGATGTTTTTATGAACTTGGTGTCAAATAATTTGGAAACTTTCCTTCCTATTCTACTTTTGGGAATATTTTAAAGATAAGTATTAACTCTTTTTTATTTTTTTAATGTTTATTTATTTTTGAAAGAGAGAGAGAGAGTGTGTGAGTGTGAGCAGTAGGAGGGGCAGAGAGAGAGGGAGACACGGAATCAGAAGCAGGCTCCAGGCTCTGAGCTGTCAGCACAGAGCCCAATGTGGGGCTCGAACTCATGCCCTGAGCTGCAGTTGGATGTTTAACCAACCGAAACACCAAGGAGCACCTAGTATTCACTCTTCTATAAATGTTTGGTAGAATTCACCTGAGAAGCTGTCTGGTCCTGAACTTGCATTTGTTGCGAATTTGTTTTTGTTTTTGTCTTTTTTTCTGATTCATTTATTTGTTAGTAATTGATCTGTTCAACTTTTCTATTTCTTCCTGATTCACTTTTCGTATTTTATATGTTTCTGGGAATTTATCGATTCCTTTTAGGTTGTCCAGTTTCTTGGTATATAATTTTTCACAATATGCTCTCACATTCCTTTGTATTTCTCTGGTGTCAGTTGCTATTTCTCCTCTATCATTTCTGATTTTGTTTATTTGAGTCCTCTTTTTTTTTCCTTTTTTTTCTTTGATGAGTCTGGCTAAAGGTTTATAAAGTTTGTTTATCTTTTCAAAGAACTAACACCAAATTTCATTTATATGTTCTATTGTTGGTTTTTAATTTTTAGTTTCTATTCCATTTATTTACATTCTATTCCATTTATTATATCCTTCTTTCTGCTGGTTCTGGGTTCTGTTTATTCTTTTTCTAGCTCTTTTAGGTGTCAGTTTAGTCTGCTTTTTTGAGATTTTTCTTTTTTCTTGAATTAAGCCTGTATTTCTTTAAACTTCCCTCTTAAAACTGCTTTTGCTGCATCTAAGAACTTTTGGACCTTTGTGTTTTCATTTTCATTTGTTTCTATGTAACTTTTTATTTCTTCTTTGATTTCTTGGTTGACCATTCATTGTTTAGTAGCATGTTATTTAAACTCCATGTATGTGTGCTCTTCCCAGATTTTTTTCTGTGGTTTATTTCTAGTTTCATAGTTGTGGTCAGAAAAGATACATGATATGATTTCGATCTTGTTTTGTGGATTAATAGGTGATCTATTCCAGAGAATGTTCCATGTGCATTTGAAAAGAATGTATTTTCTGTTCTTTGGGATGCAATGTTTTGAGTATATCTGTCATATCCATTTTGGTCCAATGTGTCATATAAAGCCATTGTTTCCTTATTGATTTCCTGTTTGGTAGAACTAATTGATGAAAATGATATGTTACAGCCCCCTTCTATTGTGGTATTACTATTCATAACTTACTTTATTTTTGTTATTATCTGCCTTAGATATTTGGGTGATTTCATGCCGGGTGCATAAATGTTTACAATTCTCAGATCTTCTTGTGGAGTTGTTCCTTTTATGATATATGGTGTCCTTCTTTGTCTCCTGTCACAGTCTTTATTTTAAAGTCTATTTTGTCCAATATATTTATTGCTACTACAGCTTTCATTTCACCTTCACTTGCAGGATAAATGTTTTTCCATCCTTTCACTTTCAATCTGCATGTGTCTGAAATGAATCTCTTGTACACGGTACAGAGATGGGCCTTGCCTCTTATCCATTCACTCATACTATATCTTGATTGGAACATTTAGTCCATTTACATGCAAAATAATTATTGATACACATTTACTTACTGCCACTTTGTTACGTGTTTTATGGCTGTTTAGGTGGTTCTTTGTTCCTTTTTTTCTCTTGCCTTCTTCTCTTGCTATTTGCTGACTTTATTTTTATTAAATTTTTAAATGTTTTTATTTATTTTTGAGAGAAAGAGAGAGAGACAGAGCATGAGAGGATGAGGGGCAGAGAGAGAGGGAAATACAGAATCCAAAGCAGGCTTCAGGCTCTGGGTTGTTAGTACAGAGCCCAATGTAGGGCTCGAACCCACAGAGCTGTGAGATCATGATCTGAGCTGAAGTCAGATGCTCAATTGACTGAGCCACCCAGGTGCCCCTTGCTGACTTTCTTTAGTGATATACGTGGATTCCCTTTTCTTTATTTTTTGCATATACTGGTTTTTGAATTGTGACTACCATTTGGTTTGTATGTAACATCTTCTGCACATAGCAGTCTGTATTAAGTTGATGGTCACTTAAGTTTGAACCTAGTATTTATTCTTCCTTCTCCTCCCATTTTAGGTATATAGTATAAAGTATCATATTTTAGAGCCTTTTATTTTGTGAATTTTTTGACTGATTTTTATACATATACTTATTTTTACTGCTCTTGTGCTTCTTACTTTTCTTGCTCCTACTAATGATATTTTCTTTCCACTCAGAGTCCCCCTTAACATTTCTTGTAGAGCTGATTTAGTGGTCATGAATTCCTTTAACTTTTGTTTGGGAAATATTTTATCTCTCCTTTATTCTGAATGATAACCTTGCTGATAGAGTATTCTTGGCTGCAAATTTTTTGCTTTCATCACTTTTAGTATATCATGCCACTCCCTTATGGCCTGCAAAGCTTCCACTGAAAAATCAGCTGATAAACCAATGGGGTTTCCCTTGTATATAACTGTTTTCTTTTCTCTTGCTGCCTTTAAAATTCTCATTATCATTACTTTTTTTTAAATTTTAATTACTTTTGTGCCTTTGTGTGGACCTACTTGGGTTGCTTTTGTTAGGGACTCTGTTCCTACTGGTCTGGGTTTCTGTTTCTTTCCCCAGATTTGGGAGGTTTTCAGTTATTATTTTTTCAAGAAATTTTCTGCCTCCTTTTCTCTCCTCTCCTTCTGGGATCCTTACAATGTGAATATTATTATGTCACTGAGTTCACTAAGTCTATTTTTATTATTTCTCTCTCCTTTTCAGCTTGATTACTTTGCATTACTCTGTCCTCTAGGTCACTGATCTGTTCTTCTGCTTCTTCTAGTTTACTATTTATTCATATTGTATTTATATTTTTACTTATTGATTTCTTCATCTCTGATTGGTCTTTTTTATGTTTTCTATCTCTTTGTTAAAAGTCTTGCTGAGGTCCTCCATTCTTCTAGAATCCATGAATATCTTTATGATTATTATATGAAATTCTCTATCAGGCATATTACTTATCTGTTTCATTTAGATTTCTTGCTGTAATTTTAATTTTGTTATTTAATTTTGGTAACTATTCTTCTATCTCTTCATTTTGCCCAATTCTCTCTGTGTCTGTTTCTATGTGCTAGGGAAGTCTCCTGCTCTTGAAAGTAGTGGTAATGTCCAAGGGATACAGAAATGCTGATGCATAGGAGCACATGTACCCCAATGTTCATAGCAGCACTCTCAACAATAGCTAAAACATGGAAAGAGCCTAAGTGTCCATCAACGGACAAATGGATCAAGAAGATGTGGTTTATCTATACCATGGAATACTACATGGCAATGAGAAACAATGAAATCTGGCCTTGTGTAGCAACATGGATGGACCTTGAGTGTGTTATGCGGAGCGAAATAAGTCAGGCAGAGAAGGAGAAATATCATATGTTTTCACGTATAGGAGGATTAGGAGGAACTTAAAGGAGAAACAAGGGGGAGAAGAAGGGGGAAATGGTGGGGGAAAGGGAGAGAGGCAAACCATGAGAGACTCTTGAATGCTGACAAAAACTGAGGACTGATGGATGTGGGGGGG